>NC_037670.1:79489210-79641255 GCF_003255815.1 Theropithecus gelada
AAAAAGAGCCCGCATCTCCAAGACAATCCTAAGTCAAAAGAACAAAGCTGGAGGCATCACGCTACCTGACTTCAAACTATACTACAAGGCTACAGTAACCAAAACAGCATGGTACTGGTACCAAAACAGAGATATAGACCAATGGAACAGAACAGAGTCCTCAGAAATAATACCACACATCTACAGCCATCTGATCTTTGACAAACCTGAGAGAAACAAGAAATGGGGAAAGGATTCCCTATTTAATAAATGGTGCTGGGAAAATTGGCTAGCCATAAGTAGAAAGCTGAAACTGGATCCTTTCCTTACTCCTTATACAAAAATTAATTCAAGATGGATTAGAGACTTAAATGTTAGACCTAACACCACAAAAACCCTAGAGGAAAACCTAGGTAGTACCATTCAAGACATAGGCATGGGCAAAGACTTCATGTCTAAAACACCAAAAGCAACGGCCGCAAAAGCCAAAATTGACAAATGGGATCTCATTAAACTAAAGAGCTTCTGCACAGCAAAAGAAACTACCATCAGAGTGAACAGGCAACCTACAGAATGGGAGAAAATTTTTGCAATCTACTCATCTGACAAAGGGCTAATATCCAGAACCTACAAAGAACTCAAACAAATTTACAAGAAAAAAACAAACAGCCCCATCAAAAAGTGGGCAAAGGATATGAACAGACATTTCTCAAAAGAAGACATTCATACAGCCAACAGACACATGAAAAAAATGCTCATCATCACTGGCCATCAGAGAAATGCAAATCAAAACCACAATGAGATACCATCTCACACCAGTTAGAATGGCGATCATTAAAAAGTCAGGAAACAACAGGTGCTGGAGAGGATGTGGAGAAATAGGAACACTTTTACACTGTTGGTGGGATTGTAAACTAGTTCAACCATTATGGAAAACAGTATGGCGATTCCTCAAGGATCTAGAACTAGATGTACCATATGACCCAGCCATCCGATTACTGGGGATATACCCAAAGGATTATAAATCATGCTGCTATAAAGACACATGCACACGTATGTTTATTGCGGCACTATTCACACTAGCAAAGACGTGGAATCAACCCAAATGTCCATCAGTGACAGACTGGATTAAGAAAATGTGGCACATATACACCATGGAATACTATGCAGCCATAAAAAAGGAGGAGTTTATGTCCTTTATAGGGACATGGATGCAGCTGGAAACCATCATTCTTAGCAAACTATCACAAGAACAGAAAACCAAACACCGCATGTTCTCACTCATAGGTGGGAACAGAACAATGAGATCACTTGGACTCGGGAAGGGGAACATCACACACCGGGGCCTATCATGGGGGGGCGGGGGAGGGGTTGGGATTGCATTGGGAGTTATACCTGATGTAAATGACGAGTTGATGAGTGCTGACGAGTTGATGGGTGCAGCACAGCAACATGGCACAAGTATACATATGTAACAAACCTGCACATTATGCACATGTACCCTAGAACTTAAAGTATAATAATAATAATAATAATAATAATAATAATAAAAGAAAAAAAAATTTGGTGTTCAACATATAATTTCCAACTATGTTCCTAAGGTAGTATAGAAGACCCAAGAATCTAATAAGTTTATGCAAGATGTTACAAAATGTAGTGAGTCTGCCTTTTTCATAATCCTAGTTTGTTATAAGAAAACTGACTAAAAAACAAGGAGGTAAAAGAAGAGAAGAGATGGGAGAAATAACCCAAAAGGCAAAAAATATTTTGCTAATAATATACACATATATATCTCCAAACTCAATTCACACTTAAGAATAGAATAATTGCAATAGAATATTTAATTTTGAAGATTTTTCAGAGTTTCATATAAATAAATTTTTTGAAATACTGCAAATTAATAAAAAATAAATTTTAAGCACTTTAAGTAGTTAATAACACAGAAGTTGACTTACCATAAATTTCTACACCTTGTGAAAAGTATTGTTTGTATCCTAAATCTTATCCACTAATGCAAAAGAAAAGGTGCATCTCATAGCCAACAGTGCTGATTTTTAACGAAGGATTTAAAAGGGTTGATTTAATTCCAAGATTTTATTCTTCAATTCTACCCCACCACCAAGAAAGTTAATGATATGACACAGTAAAAACCTTGGTTACTAAGGATGTTTTATCCAATGAAAGCTTCTTTCATTTCTAAGCCACTCAGAAAGAAAACTGACACTTGGAGAAAGTCATACCATCACAGAATACCCCAAAAGTTCACTGAGATATTGAAGCATTAAATATGAAACCCTTCTAAACAACCATAGGCACAGGATGAACACCCTCTAGCTTCTGTAGACAGCAGAATAAAAGAGTACAAAAAGCATCTACTTACGAGATTACTTTTCAGAGACATAAGAATATATTTTCAAAGGTACATATACAAAAGCCCACAATGAAGATAAATAATAAATATTTATACACTTAGAAGAAAGATATATCCAAAAACCTACCACAAAGATGAATAGTAAATATTTACATTCCAAGCCAAAAAAAATCACAGTCTAAAGAGAAACACTTGATGTTTTTATTTCTGAATACCGTAGCAAAATAATTATTACCATAATTTTAATCAAACTTAAAAGGAACACCTTATTACCTTGTTGATATAAGCTATTCACCTTTGAACAGGCAAAGGAGGGAAAAATCCTTGAGGCATTTTTATACTCTTACTTAACAATTATCTGATAATTACCCCATCATTATCTGCTGATGAAGGATTCCATTCTAAATTCTTAGCATTTTTGATGCTGCAGGCATGTTATTTCAAAAGTCTTACCTGGGAAGAGACTAAGAAGACTGACTGGAGATTTGTTGGTATCAATAGTAATTTTGTGGCTTGCAGTTTTTGAAGGCTGACCTGGTAGGCAAATTAACTTTAGGGGAAGTCTAAATTTACATTGGATAACTCGAGGAATGCCTGAAATAAAAGAGAGATATGTAGATTCATAGACTTGACAAACAATTTGGCAAAAAAAAAGTTGTACTACTAATAGTTTGAGCAGCAACATATCTTTGTTTGTTTGCTGCCTGCCTATTTTGTTTAACAAAGCTGAAATAACGGTAAATCATTATCATGATTCATATTTCATTACTATTTTCAAAAGGTACAAATCAAAAATAAAATTTTAAAAGAACCACAGACATGATCTCTGTCTTTAATAGCAGTATCGTATTTTTTAAATCATCACATTTGGATATTATATAAAACATTATAGTGACTTACATTCAATTACTGAACTAAGTCTTTAAGACCTTCAGAGTTCTAGCCCTAATCCAAGGCTATCAGCAAACATGAGCAAAGAATACGAAGTTTCTATCATATCTTTAAGACTCTATATTACCATATCTAAAAATTTCTCTATCAAAAACATTTTAAATCTTTAGCTTTTTTTACTTGATGAAGATTGAAATTATGAACAGGAAAGCAGGATTTGCTCTTCTGTTCTATTGAAATCCATGTCCATTTTACACATTAGTATGTAGAATATTACCTTTATATGAATTATACTTTTCTCAAGCCTTTTAACTTTACATATCACTTTAAGTGACATTTTGGAAGGCTTACATAGCCATTCAGTTGTCAAGTGATTTTAATACTCATACATGCATACCGAAATAGGTAACTGAATATATGGCAATGAAAGTTTCATATTAAAATTTATATAAAGCTTTACAAAATCATTTTCAATATTTTTACAGAAAATGAAATTGAAACCAAAGCAAATTAGGCTCTCTACTTATAAATCTAGAAAAGCAATACTAAAATCCTAGTTTTCTCTCCTTTTTTTCTAGAACTCTGTTTTTGACTGGTTAAGATGAAAGATAATATATAGAAGCCTATGTTGTGCCATAGTACTGTAGAAAAACTGAACACTCAAAATGTTCTAACTCTGCTTGATGAATCCACACATTAATTCCTTTATTTCTTTATAGAGGAGTCAGGGAGCCGCTTAAAAATAGCAACAGCAGAAGCAGTTAGTTTGGAGACATGATCCCAAAGCAGGATCCCTGGAATTAGCAATATATTTGGCTAAAGTCAACTGGAATTATATGTCTTACTCCACATCCAAGCTGAGAGTATACTTTTCAGTACTACTTGTTCACTAGGATAGTGAGAAATCACCAACAATGGCAAGCATATTGATATATGAGGTCAATTAAATACTTTTTCAGAGCATGTGGAGCATATTTGTCATTCTCTTCAATATAATCTATTATCCATCAAGTTTTACGTAGCTCATTTTTTGCTCATAACCAACAGATGTTAAATTCACTTCTCCTGGAATACTAGATGCAAATTATAACTGGTGTCTCTTAAGAAAAGTCCCAGGGTATTATTTCATGACATTCTGTGAGGTTTTTAGAGGCATGTGTATTTGTACTTTACAATGATGAAATGTGTTGACTCAAAATGTTATGGTAACATGATCTAAGATACTGCACAAAGCACAACTATCAATATCACCACAAAAAAATTGCAAAGAACTACTTTCTCCAACTTCAAGGAAATTTCCATATATTCTATATATCCTCAAATTATGGAAACACACCCACTGAGTATGTTTCCTCTACAATAAGTAAACGGTAGAGAAAATTTCAGATTGTATCAATTAATAGATACAGTCTGGAAAGAGCAAGGAAACTTAAACTTGTTTCCATCTCCTTCATTTCCAATGACTAGTAAAACAAAAACAAATGCTTCTTTTTCTGACACTTCCGTACATGCACAAAAAGAAACTATCTTCCATATACTTTCAACCAAATTCTGAGCTAATTGTTCAAACCAGAATTTGGCTGTGAATGTTCCTCTAAAACTATACCACTAAAACTGTAGCCACTACTTTACTTGGACCAGGTACTGACTGAATTCACAGTTAAAAAAAAAATTAAACATAATCAACAACACTGCCTGTAAGTGACTGAGCCTATATATTTGAAGATTATTACCCTAAATCTCCATGAACCCAGAGCTAAAGAAACTGGTAGTGCATATGTTTTCAGAAATCGAAACAAAAGGATTGCAAGCACTAATAAACCCAAGAAGGAAAATACATTATAACTCAATTTACAGTTCAGTTAGGTCAGTTAATGACAATATCACACACTAGGGCAATGGTTTGCAGTTGCTAAGATTTGTAGAACCCCTCCAGAATATCTTTTGTCTGCAGGAATTATAAGCCTGTTTCATAGGACATTTGGAAAACATTACTTTGAAAAATGATGACACTCATACTTAATAAAATGATTATGGTTATTTTTTAAATGATGGCAGCTTGAAAAGTTTTACCATTAGGGAGAAAAAAAGAGTTATGAAACCCTTAAAAAAAACTAGTCTACGGAAACCATCCCTTAGAAGAAAAATTAGAAAGTTACTATTTTATAACACTTACTATCAAATTAAAATCCAAGGATTTTACAATACAATCTCTAGTTTTTAGACATGGGGTTTATCAGAGGCACATTTCTACTGGGATTTACACCTTCTTAGGAAACCTGAAGTGTAAATTTGGCTACCAATTACTCTTCAGGCTGTAATTGTGTCTAAGAACCTGAAGCCAAAGACTAATAGAGGCATGTGTGGGTGTATGTGTTTGTAATAAAGAAGGAAAAGAACTACATGTATTTAGAGACTTTTCACAGTTGCTAGTAGAACAGCTTTCAACTTAGTTGAAAGAGACTAATTGTTCCTAACTTTGCCTACCATCAGCAATATTTTCTCTCTACAGTTGGCAAAGTAGTCTCCATATCTGGCTTATTGAATTCTCTGAGTGTTACTCTGAGAGAAAAGAAACTTTTGTCATTTATTTTACTCCAATATTGGCCTAGTCATTTATCAGACTGACTGTTCTGCAGTTCTTTTTACCAGATATAATCACCTCTCCTTCAAACACTTCCCTTTCTAACCTACTAGAGGAAATGGATAGTCGTAACTACTATCCAATTAATTTTGTGATTAATTGTGGTGCAATTAATCACAAAATTATTTAACATTCAGAAAGAATATTCTCATCAAAACCAGCTCTAACAGAATATTTTATTTCCAGGAAGAGACTTCTAATTACATCTGGCACACCCCAAAATCCCAGTATTACTGTCAAATTGGAAGCCAAAATGTGCTTTAAAGAAATAAAAGAAAAAAGAACATAAAAAAATATGTATATATGAATAAAATAACTATACCTATATATTACACAGCTATATAATGCCTTTAGAACGCTTTCCAGGGGCCTGCTAGAGTAATTTCATATTGAAAACAAGGAACCCCAAAGCAGTAGCAATGTCTGGTAGCCAGAACTTCCTTGATTCCTTCCTGTTATGTCTGGCTACGTACTGTGCTTCATCTGCAGTCATGTTTTACACTGCCCACATCATGTAACTTTAATGCAGAAATAATGGAGACTAACCCTTATGGGACAACATAAAACCTCGTTTGCCTCTCTTTTTCCACATATAAAAGCAGAACTGCTTATCTGCAATACAGCCCGAACAGATCGAGACAATAAAATGGATCAGTCTTTGAAATATGAAGCCTTGTGTGTAAGTAAGATCTAAGTGGCAACATATTATTTTCTTGCCTACTAGGTGCCATTGAATATTTCAACTCCACTCCCTAAAGCTTAATTATAATTTTAAAATATATCAAAGAGATTATTAAAACCAGCTTTCACTTTGTATTGAAACGCTGTAATTTCTATAAATTGTGGGGTTTTTTCCTCATAGTTTGGGCTGAATTTACAGTAAGAAGGAATAAATTTCTTTGAACAATAACCTTAACTGATTTTTTAAACTTAAAACTAATCATTTAAATAATAATATGATATTTTACAAAATTCAGTCCAAAATCTTAAAAGTTACATGCAATCTAGCTAATTAAAATGTAAATATTCATTATTATCAGGTTATTTGTTAATGACCCAAAGTCTAATTGGACAAGTATACTTTGTGTTATTAAGCTAATCATTTACTTCTATTAAAACACTTATCATATAAATACATATATATATATATATATATATATCTTCCAGATATCAAGATGACATATGCTATGCAACTCAGGTTGTTGGCATCACCCAAAATGCATGAGTAAATATTGCCACTATCTTTAAGTCATTTCATTATATTTATTTAATTATTACTAATTAATATTGCTATCTAAAATGTATCTTAAAATAACTTGTAAAGATAAGCTACCACATTAAGTCTATCTCTAAGAGGAAAAATAATCAGAGATACTTGTAGTGCCTGCTATGTACTCTGTTAGTATGCAATTCAAAGACGAGTGCTTGACCCCTGCCCTCAAAAAGCTCAAAACCTACAAGTAGAACCTAAGGAACAAACTTAATTAAGCTCATATTATGATCAGAATTATAGGAGAGTCAAGCAAAATATCTGGGGAAAACAAAGTGAGTAACAACACTGACCCAAGCAAGTTAGAGGGGGTCAGACCTTTGATAACATTCCCCTACAAATTCTAAACAAGACAAGGAATAGGCCCACAGAGCGAACACACGCACCATTCTTATCACAGAGAGGTGAATCTCTAGGAGCATGTAGAAAAATACAATTTAGAATTCAGTGACAAATACCCTTTTTTAAAACTCTTTCTTTCTTTTGAGTAAAATAACAGAGCATGCAGCTAAATAACCGGTGACTTGCAGAAATAAGTTGTCAACGACACCTTTAATATTTTTCAAAAAAGACATTCTTACTCCTAATTTCATTCTTTCTCATGACTCTGAAACAACTAATAATGACAAGTCTCTGTGGAAACATCTACTATGCTCTCCATAGCAGAATCAAGGCACTGTATCATCCTAAAGAAGTTTTTCTAGTTAAAAGAGCAGTCCATAAGAAGAGTTCATTCATGGTATAATACCAATTCAATTCATCAACCAAATTTCAGTTTTGAAATTCATTTTTTTCTAAATTATCTTTACACTTACCATCAGGATTTCGATCTATCCATCACAGGCAATGCAAAAAGGGGTACGGGAAAAAGAATGCAACAAATTATCTGTGGTAAAGTTACAACACAAATTTGACACATAACTGCTTAAAATACAAATTAAAATTTCAAGATTCTCACAGATGACTTAAATGACTCTCCAGTCAAACACAAGTCAATTCACAATTGAAGAGTATAACATAAATAAATGAAATCCGACAATATATTTGTTTATATTTCCATTCTCAGAAGTCTATGAGAATGTGTTATTCCAGTGTAAATGTGGAAAAAAAAAAAGTAAAGATATATGATCTAGCCAAACAGCAAAAAAGACTCAATAAAGGGAAAAATACATAATATTAATATTTCCAGTTAGTTTTTGAATTTATTTTCTTTTAACTTTCCCCTTTAAAGTCAATCCAGTTCCTCTTTTTTTTTTTTTTTTTTTGGAGACGGAGTCTGGCTCTGTCGCCCAGGCTGGAGTGCAGTGGCCGGATCTCAGCTCACTGCAAGCTCCGCCTCCCGGGTTTACGCCATTCTCCTGCCTCAGCCCCGCGAGTAGCTGGGACTACAGGCGCCCGCCACCTCGCCGGGCTAGTTTTTTGTATTTTTTAGTAGAGACGGGGTTTCACCGTGTTAGCCAGGATAGTCTCGATCTCCTGACCTAGTGATCCGCCCGTCTCGGCCTCCCAAAGTGCTGGGATTACAGGCTTGAGCCACTGCGCCCGGCCTCAGTTCCTCTTTTTTATAATAATTTAAGTAAATAATACTATTGATAATGTCTCTTTTTGCTTCTCTTGGCATTCTGCTGACTTTCTCAATGTTAATTTCTAATTCACTTTCAACCAATACCAATGACTAGTAATCTTTTAAATTCTGTCTTTTAAATTACAGAAAAGCATAATAGCCAAAAATGGCTATGCAGGGGAGGAGCCTGGCCTCATCAGCTCCTGTGTGGGAGCCCCGGTATTCAATTTGTGAGGTGGAAAGCCGCTTAAAAAATTCCACCCTCCTCACTCTTCACTGCGTCCACATGCCTAATTCTTCCTGGTCATGAAATAAGAACATAGATTTAGCTAAACTAAGGAGCAAAAATCCTGCATCAATACTAGCCTTTAGTTCAAATAAATGAAGTCTGACTAGATAACATTCTTCTATTAGGAATAAAAATGTATCAGATTTGCTATTAACTGAAAAGAGGGAACCAAACATTACATATGGAAATCAGCTAAATAGACTTGTCACGAACTACTCATAACACATAAAAGTAATGAAAACATATGATTTTACTTAACAATAGAAAATAACATTTTCTCATTTAATTATATTTCACAGTATGTTTTCTCATCTTAAATGTGTAAGCATTTTACTCATAACTCCAACAACTTAAAGGAATGATTAAGCCTGTATGCTTACCTGTTGGTCTGGAATAAGAAACAACAGCATTTCCTTCCAATTCTGATGGTGTATAACTTCTTTTCAGATAAACAGAAAAGCTTACTGTTCTAGTCAAATCTGGTGCTATAAGCAATATAAAAATAATATAAATTACATAAGTTGGGGCAATTGTTATTAACAACAGTTAAAATTTAATAAGCACTTACCACATGCCAGGTACTGTCATAAGCATTTTACATGAAGTAAGTCATTAAATCTTCACAACAAACCTGTGAGGTTGATACTATTATTATCCTCATTTTTTATGCATGAGAAAACTGGAATACAGAGAGATTAAGAAGCTTGCCTAAGACAGGGCACAGTGGCTCACGCCTGTAATCCCAACACTTTGGGAGGCCTAGGTGGGCGGATCACATGAGGCCAGAAGTTCGAGACCAGCCTAGCCAACATGACAAAACCGTATCTCTACTAAAAATACAAAAAAATTAGCTGGGCATGGTGATGCCTGGAAGGTGGAGTTCGCAGTGAACCGAGATTGCTCCATTGCACTCCAGTCCAGGCACCAGAGTGAGACTCTGTCTCAAAAACAGAAACAAAAACAAAAAAAGAAGCTTGCCTAAGGTAACACAGCTACTAGGAATTGACTCCAGAACAAGATACAAAGAAACTGGCATTCTACACCACTGCTGTTCTTTACTTCGAGGAACAGACAGAATGAACAAAGAAAACGGTACACAAAAGGGCAAGAGAATTTGGGAGGAAAATAGCAATTTATGATGGGTAGAACATAGACTGAAGGAGAAAATGGATGAGGGGGATTGAATGCTGTTACACAGTAGTCACTTAACAGATTGTGCATGCTCATCTGTGTTAACATATTTGGCCCCCAGCCTGTATTACAGAGCCATAAGAGATTTTTAACTGGAAAAAGTAAGTTACTCAGAATGTGTTTTAGAAAGACAAATTGGAAGTGTTGCACAAAATCAGAAATGCAAGCAAAAGTTAAATGGCTGGGTATCACCTATGAAGTTACTTCACTCAATCATTTCTTCATTCATTCTACAAAGATTTGTTGAATTCCTACTAATGGCAGGCACTCAGCTATGAGTTGGTTATATGGAGGCAAAGAAAGAAAGATATGTTCTTGACTTCATGAATAAGAGATAGAAGCCTTAGCAGAAAAGCTATAGTAAACAAAAAAAGAGAAAAGACTTGAAAGGTAATTCAGATTATGTTAACAGGACTAATGACAATTTGGATGTAAATGGTTGGGAGTAAGAGATTCCACACAAAGAACGCTTACTAAGTGTTGCCATTAATGACATGTCTACTATTTTAAGCATTATTATGAATACCTTTTATAGATTTACTTTTTAATTAAATCCTCAAAACAACCTTGTAAGACAAATATCATTACCCCCTTTTTGCAGATTAAAATAAATGAGGCTCCAAGTGATTACCAATGTAGTTTTTGCCTAAGGTTACACATCAAGTGAGTGTAACTCAAACTCAGGCCAAACTCCAAAGTCCACATTAGTTCTTCAAACATTACTGATTCAACAAATAGATCAATAAAGAAACACCAATAAATAAAGCCTTCTAAATTTTAGTATTTAAAAACAGACCAAGAGTGGTGGCTCACGCTTGTAATCTTAGTACTCTGGGAGGCCGAGATAGGCAGATTGCTTGAGCCCAGGAGTTCAAGACCAGCCTGGATAACATGGCGAAACCCCGTCTCTACTAAAAATACAAAAAATTAGCCAGGTGGTGTTTTCCTATAGTCCCAGCTATTCAGGAGGCTGAGGTGAGAGGATCACTTAAACTCAGGAAGTCAAGGTTGCAGTAAGCCATGATCGTGCCACTGCACTCCAGCCTGGGCCAATGAGAATGAGACCCTGTCTCAAAAATAAATAAATAAATCAAAAACAATTATAGGTACAACAAGTTCAGAAAAGCACCTAGAAATCTGTAATCCTAAAAGATTAATTTGTCCCAACAATCATTGATTGAATGTTCACACTGATGCTAAGATGCTATAAGCAAAACAACACAATCATTGATTATGGGATGATCCCAATCTCACCATTCAGACAAGAAATAATAGCCATTAAATGAACAAACTAGTATTTTTTTTTACATTCACACCATGGTAGACTTTCAGCCAAAACAAAAAACTTACTCATAAATTCAAAGGTGAACTGATCATAAGTCAATTCTAATGGTGGTTGCACGTAGACTGATAATTTGGCTTTTTGCAATATCACTCTATTCTGCAGCGTGACCTAAGGAAACAGAAACTGTGATCAATAGAAAATTACATTTTATTCAAAACTACTTAAAAATAGCTAGCAAATAATTAGAAAATATTACCTGAGGAAAAAATGAATAATCACAAAACATAATACAGTAAGTAATAGATTAAAATATTCTATCAAGTAGAAACTGTGCAAAAAAGTTAAACAGATTTTACTCAAAAGAATAAAGATTGGCAACATGTACATCCTCAGTTTTGAAGGAGATACAAACTAAAAACCACAATGAGATACTACTACATACCCAATAAAATGGCTATAACGAAAAGGACAGACAATAACACAGCAATGATGTGGAGAAACTGGAACCCTCATACATTGCCAGTGAAAATGTAAATTGGTACAGCTACTCTAAAAACAGTTTGGCAGTTTCTTCAAAGGTTAAACATAAATTTGACATATAACTTCACAATTCTATACCAAGGGAAATGAAAACATATGTCCACCCAAAATCTTATACACAAATGTTCACAGCAACAATATGCTAATAGCCAAAAAGCAGAAATAATCCAAATTCCCATCACAATGAATGAATAAACAAAATGTGATATATTCATACAATGAAATATTATTCAGCAATAAAAGAAATTAAATACATTCTGAATAATATTAATGATAAAAACCATTAGCAGTTTTTTATATTCATGGAACCATGATAACAAATGTAAGTGCATTATTTCATTTATATGCCACAACATGGGTGAACCTTGAAAACATGATGCTAAGTGAAAAAAATCTAGTCACAAAGAACCACATATTGTAGGATCCATTTATATGAAAAGTATAGAATAGGCAATCTATAGAGAAATAAAATAGATTAGGAGTTGCTTAGGGATGAGAGAGATGGGGAATGGAAGCTAACAGGTATGGCCTTTCCTTTAGGGGGCATAAAATGTTCTAAAATTAAATTGTGATAGTTGCAAAATTCTGTAAATATATTATACTAAAAATCATTGGATTGTAACTTTAAAGAAGTGAATAATATAGTATCTAACTTATATCTAAATAAAGCTATTTTAAAATGTTCTATCATGGTGACTCATACGTCATGAGAAAAAAATAAAATAAAATAAATAAATCACCATTCTATATGGTACCTTTTCTATACAGCAGTTCAGTCTAGTTACTAGACTTCGTTATATGAGACAGATACATACATTAACTAACATAATTCAAGGACCATTCTTATTGTTAAGAAAAGTAGTTTTGAAGTTTCTTTTCAATAAAAAGCAGGTATCACCTCTTCCTTGATTAAATATATATAATATTTTTATATACACAAGAATATACAATTGCCCCACAAAAATTATGTACATATAATTAGATTCAGTAAATGTATTAATTTTGAGTGATGTGAGTATTCTGCACAACTTAAAAATAAGTTAAAAACATAAAAATTTTGACTTGCAAAGGAAAATTCTTAAGACAACTATTGATGCAATTAAATATGATAAACACAATGAACAATGAATCCTCAATTTTTACTTCATAAATCCTGGGAATACATAGGGAATCATCATGCCACAAACTAAACTTCCTTGATGATGTCTGGCCATTGTAAACATAATACCTTTTTAGTAAAACCCTGATGGTTATTATGGCAAGAAGACACCATCCAAGTGCTACAAACAACTTTCTTTCAACTAGCTAGTCCATTAAACAAACAGCACATAATTTAAATATTCTACTATTACAATAATATAATACTAGTCTGCACATATATTTTAAAATAAAATTAATAATATTAATGATTAAAAAACAGCAGTTTTCTATATTCATGGAACCATGCTAACAAATTATTTATGTTCCATTATTTAATTTACTCTTTATAAAAATGTTTGACAAGTACCATCATAAACCATTTTACAAAAGACTGTGGCTCAGAGATGCTAAGTAATTTGCCCAAGGCCACTTTGATTGTAAGTGGAAGAACCACAATTTAACTGCTATCTGCCAGAATCCAGAGCTCATGCCTTTAACCAACTGTGGTTAAGACTCAAAATAACTCTGCAAATGAAAAAGTATCCCTATTTTACAGTTAAAAAATAGAGGTTCAGAGAAGGTAAATAACATGTGCAAAGCCATCAATCCAACTAGAGAGTTGAAAATAGTGACCAGGAAAGTCTCATGAGAGCTCAGTTTTAAGTAAAAATGAAAATTCCTTTAAGTAGTAATAACTCATTTGAAAAAAAGCGGTCTGACTTTTCCTGGCACAATGATGTCTACTTAGACAATAATCACAGAATTTTACATTGTAACAAGAAGGGTTTGCATTTGGTTTAGATGCACAATCATGATAGCTCTCATGCACATATTTATTGAACCCCAACAATGGGCTAGGCCCTGTCAAAATACAAATCAAGGAGTTAGGTAACGAAAACAATAACAGTAACAAAGAATAGTTGTGTTTGAGCCAAAAAAGAGTTAAAGACTTGGCTAGATTGTAAGTTTTACATTTTAACAGGAAAATAATTATAGAATATTAAGGAGAAAACATTGATACAAGAATTTTCCATGCTATTTTCTGCCTCTTATGAAATATAACCCTCAGGAAATATAATACAAAATTTTTATACTAGATATATAAATATGATGCCAAAGGCCAGGTATGAACAACCACTCTGCCTAGTTGCCTGGAATAGATGGTCACGCATTATGCACACATACTCAAGGTAGCCACATCTTCATTCACTTGGAACGCATGGAAAAATTTTCTCAATTAACAGGATTTATTATGATGGAAACTTGCATGGTTATATATCTTGGCTGCTGTTGTTATAAAAGGTCATAAGGAGAGATTTGTAGTAGAAATTTGTATAGAAACTGTCAGACAGGATCAGGAAGTCATTGTGTCCACTGTGTGAGTCCTGCCAATTTTCTGCAACCCTCGCCTGTTGCATTCTTTCTCTTACTTTTATAATGGCACTGAGAAAGACAGTTGTGACTTAAGTATCCTCAAATATAGGAAGTTCCACGAATGAAGGAGAATTTTCCAGTAATGTCATGCCATTATTTTAAAGTGGCTACTACACATGAAAGCTTAAGAACTGCATGGGAAGGAAAGGTATGTTTACTTATGGTGCTAACTCCTAGTTGGCTGGGGGTACAATTAGCATGAGCAATGTTTTCTAGTTAAGGCACAAGATCTCTTATCGCAATTAACAGTGCACTCCTAAATTATTACATGTATGTGTCTGAACGTTATCAGTGATAGATATAAAAGAGGTGTCCCTATACGAAAGTACAAATCATTCCTGGAACTCGACAGTTATTTCTTTTTCTTAAGTGTTTGATTTCTTGCCACTAATGCCTTTACAGATTCAGAAGTATTAATGAGATAGAGCCTTTGATTGGACTGGGGGAAAGGAGGTTGGGGAAAGACCACCCTTGTTTCCAGTGGCAAGAATCCAAAAAACTTAGCTTAAGAAACTGTTGTAAGATTCAGCTCCCTTCAAGTTCGACCAAAGATCTCCACATTTGGGCCACCCGCTGGTTCCAGTGTAAGCGAACACAATTGGTAAAGCTTGGTGCCCTGTCAAGCTCCTCCAAGGACAGCAACCCATAATCTAAGAAAATATAAAGCCCCATCCAAGTTTCGACTAAGTGAATTGCCAAAATCCACAACCTTTCCTTGCTTCCGAGGTCTGGGCAGTGATAAATATTTTCAGCTTAATAATGTGCTGAATGATTACCATATTTTAATCTAAATGCTTTAAGAAGGTTCTACATTTAAGTTCTAGTTCTAAATTTCTACAATGACAGGACTAAAAATCTTAACCAAAACCACATCCTTAATATTCTATTTTCCAGGACTATCAATTTGTTACAACTCTAACTTTGTGGCATCTTCATTTAATATTTTCTTGCTGCAAATACATCCACTTAAAGTTATGGCAGAGAGATGGCTGGAAATTCTTTTCAAACACACACATAATCATAGGTAGAAGAAAGATATTAGCATCCCCGTGCTTCTCCAATATCAATTCACAGTATATTATATATGATGCTACTTGATTGGTCTATTATGAATGGTGATGACACAATTCCTTTAGCAGATTTAAAATGTTAACTTTATTTCCAACGAAAAAAGCCTGAATCATGCTACACATTTAAATAATGGTGCGAGTACCTCATAATAATTATTTATATTATATACATATTGCTATAAATGCAATGATCAGTTTTATATTTGCAAGTAACAGTAAAGGTTTTCTATTCACTACTCAAGGCTGGGGGAAAATCTACAAATGCCAAGTGTTTATTTTACATTTCTGTAAGCTACTTACAAGTTATCAACAGTGACAGGTGAGATTAAATGAATCATATTGTTTGCACATTACAGTCTAAAATCTGGTACAATACCTTCACTGTGACAGAAGGGACAAGGTCAGTTCCCACCTCAACATCAGTTGCTTGCTGTAAACACAGAATTGAGAAGGCAAGAAAGAATGATTTCAATATTACACAGCAGTGAGTGAACACAAAGGGTGCAATGTATATTTCCTGCTATCAAAATAGGGAACTATAAAGGATGTATTACTCTAAAGACAGACTAAAAGAGACAATCTGGCTTTTTTGATGCCTTCGTCCAGAAAGTCATAAGCTAATATTTAAAAACTCATCCCCTAAAAGGGAAAGAAAAGGTCACATATTTTATCAAACCACTCGATTCCCAAATTTACTTAAATATTGAAAGTATTAATTCTATTAACTTGTTATTTACATTGCATAGAAGAAGACCTCCCTTTATGTCCCAGAAAAATATTATGCCATTCTTTCAGGTCCCTGTATTTTCACCCTGCGTAAGGTATGTATCATTCTGATTAATAACATGTATCTAAGACATGCAACTAATGATATAAAGATTGAGTGGCCTTATACCGATAAAATAAAAGTGGGCCATGCACAGTGGCTCATGCCTGTAATCCTAGCACTTTGGGAGGCTGAAGTGTGTGGATCACCTGAGGTCAGGATTTCAAGACCAGCCTGGCCAACATGATGAAACCCCGTCTCTACTAAAAGTACAAAAATTAGCTTGGCATGGTGGCACGCACCTGTAATCCCAGCTACTCGGGAGGGTGAGACAGGAGAATCGCTTGAACCCAGGAGGCAGAGGTTGCAGTGAGCCAAGATCGTGCCACTTCACTCCAGCCTGGGCACAGAGCGAGACTCTGTCTCAAAAAAAAAGGGGAGGGGGAAGGGGAGGGGGAAGGGGAGGAGAGGGAAGGGGACCTTTTTTTTTAACCAGTGCATATCATAAACTAATTCAACAGGCATTCTTTGAGCATCAGCTTGCGTTACCTGCTCCCTCCCCTTAAATAATACATAGTATAATACATAAAACACTTCCCTTATCACTTATAACTAATTTTTTAAAGCGATACATTGGTAGGGGAAAATGCTCTATGATAGAATAATACTAAAGGGTATTAGTATTTTTCTAATAATAAACATATTTTCTAATAATATCCATATGAATTCTTGGGACCAATAAAAATTATGTCTCTATCCAACCAATGAATATGATCCATTGTACTTTTTTACTTGAAGTATTTTTAACTAGGAAAAACTAAGCCACTTCCAAGCAATGGGGATCCTATGATGTAATGGGCATGGGTAGAATTCAAAATTGAGAGATCCATGTTCTACTTATGGCTCCACAGGAAACCATATTTAAACTATGATCCAGCTTCTCAATCAGGAAGATAGGATACCAGTGCTTATCTCCTCTAAGAAAGACTCCATTCTAATATAAAGTATATTATTTTTTTTGAGATGTGTGTTTTCATAATAACGATTCAAAGTAAACTATTAATCTAGGCTTTGTGCTCTAATAATATCTAAAATCCAGGAAATATTTTACATTTAGCTATCCACAGATCTAGAAAAGAAATCAACATCTCCTGTTTCCTGCTCATTTCAATCCATGACTAAACACCTAGACACTTCAAGGACAGCAGTCCTTTGGGAACATAAAACTATAGCAAGAAAGAAATGGCTATAAGAAGACGTCATGGCACCAAAGCCACATAAATTATAGGGCTAATGTTTTCCAATGAGATGAATATGATACTCTCAAGAAATCTCTTAAGAAAGAAAAAATAGTAACACAGGGAAAATGAAGCTGGAAAGAGACACCTACTTAACAGGAAATAGCATTCAGGGTTACCAATAGGGAAATATACATTATAACATAGTGCTACTACATAAGGCATTTTCCTACAAAGACTAAAAGTTCCTAAAAAACAGAAAGGGAATTCCTCATTCCAAACAGCCTATGTTGAAGAGAACCTATAAAAACTTATATAAGTTGCCCAAAGGAAAAAAAAAAAGGTCATTTCCACAGCAAGAAAATACGTGTACATTTGTCAGCTAACTAAGCAGAAATGTTCCACTTAGACTACACCCTTCAGGTAGAATGAAAAATGGTGTGTGCTGAATGGCCAATGTTTAAAACAGTGCCTCTACTATGTGACTCAGCTGAGTGAATGTTTCTTTCATATATAGTCCTACTTTTTTGTGTACCCAATTTACTATACTATCCAATGTTAATGCGATTTTTATCACAAATTGGATTGGTTGTTTATACTAAAATTAATCTTTTGACACTCATGATATGTTTTAAAGTATGCTCTGATACCTAAATAATGAAGACACTTTCCAAGCAGAATTATATGATATAAACTCCAAATACGGTAAAATGAGTGAATTCAACCACTTTCCTAAATTGATCATCTGTTGGTAGAAACACAGATAAACTGCAGTCAGTGAGACATAATCAATCACATCCTAACAAGTGCTTATAGAAAACTAAGTGAGGAGATGAAGTAATATAATCAAGAATAGTCCTCCTTTCATCCTTTCTGTTTCTCAGTTGTATTAATTCACTCATTCATAGAGCAAATGTATATTGAGCACTCATTATTTGGCAAGCACTAAGGATACAGTAGTGAACAAGACAACTCATGGACATAGATGGTTGTGATAATGATAATGATTATGATGATCTTGATGATTATTATAACATTGAAAGAAGTAAAATGTAATTCAACAAAGTAGATTCTATTATTTATTCCCATTTTGCAGATGAGAAAATTGAGACTAAGAAAATTAAGTACCTTGTCTTGTGTCACACAGATAGAAATAGGGGGAAAAGTAAGTATTGGACCCACTGTATACTCTTAAGCTACCCCACCACCACCACCACCATAATGTATTGAAGACTAGAAATCATCAAACCTTGAGCTAGGCCACTCACAAACCTTATCTCATTGAATCTCCAACAAAAATCTGGTAGTAGGGTCAGTATTATTCAGCTACATTAGTATTATGTCAATGCTATGGTACTATGAAAGTTTGAAAAAAAATTTTTTAAGTAGGATTCAGACTAGGGCAAGAAGCCCTTCTACTGCTCTCTCTTCCCCCACAACTCCACTTCTTTTTAAAACAGAAATCCTGCCCAAATCCCTACTGATGTTTTTATCTAGAAAGTAACAAGGCCTACAATTTGTTATCCTCCCTGAAGTGTCTACTTGGAGGACCAAACTTTAAACCAACGCATTTTGGTCCTAATTCATCAGAGTTTACCACTATTATAAACCCCTTTAAAATCTGCAAGTACACCTACAGAAACTGAATCAAAGTTAGGAGAAACCACGACAGAAACGTTCAAGTCATCTTCTCTCTCAGTCATGGGCCAAACACCTGTGATTTAAAAAAAGAAAAAGTATTTAATCATAAAGTAAAACCTTCTGTATATAGTTTTTCTTTAAAGGTGTGTCTATACCACATATAAAAAACAACCCCATAAACATACTCACGAGTTGAAAAAACTAATGCATTACAGTATTAGAAGCTTGATGCTAATTCTTTCCCTCTAAAATATGGTAAACAATATTGTCTTTTTCTGAAGATATTAGCTAAGACGTGAGCCATTGACTGACCAGCATTAGGAATTTCAATGCCCTCTCTTTAACTACAAGTGGAAGCCCAAATCAGTACAGCCCTTTTGAAGGTAAGTTGGCTAGAACTATCAAAGTGTAAAATGTACATATCCTGTGACTTAATTCTACTCCCAAGAATGTATCTAATAACCATAACCATGCCCAAGGAGGTCTCTAATGTTAGTAGTTATTTTTTCAGAAATGAAAACAACCTAAATATCTATATATCTATTAACAGGCTAATTGTTAAATAAATCATGGTATATCTGTACTATGCAGTGTCCCAAAGTCATAAATAAGAGTGTTGTCCATCTTTACATGCTGATATTTTAAAAACTCCAAAATATGTCTACTAATTTTTAAAAAGCAAGATGCAGTACAATGTGTCTAAAATGCACATATTTGTGTCAAAGCAATTACATAAACATGAATATTTTCTAGAAGAATACACAAAAACTCTTGATAAGGATTGCCTTTAAGGAGTGGAACTAGGATCTTGGGTTGAACAAAGATTCACCTTTCATTATTTATCCTTCTAGTACTGAATTATTTTTACCATATATATGTTATTTTCATAATTTTAACATGTTATATTGCATAATGAGATACTTATTCATAGTATCAACAAAGATCTTAAACAAAAAAAATTTTTTAATTACATATGTATTTTTATATATATATACAATATATATCTCAAACTATTGGCTGCCTACTTAACATGCATTCTTCCCTCCTCCCTCTGTGTATTGGAGCCCTGATTTTGTTGAGCTATTCACCTTCATCTCAGAGAAAGTCACCCCTCCCAGGCTCCAGGGTCAAATCCAATCATGGTGATTTCCTTCCACTGACCATTTGTTGTTTTAGGCATGAACATGGGACTTAATCCTGGCAGATGGAAGGTAAGGGAAGTTGGGAGTGGAGAGAGCTGGCACATGTTTCTGGGAAAGCTATTCCTCCCTAATAAGAGGAGAGACTCGGGAGAAATAGCCTGATGATTCTTCCCTAGAAATCATATCTGCACATAACACCTAGAATTGCTGAGATCACCCTGTGACCCTGAGAGGAAACATCCCCCACACTCCGAGGATGGCTGACTGAAAATACGAATCAGCTGTCTCACAAAAAAAGGAACTGCCCACAACTGCTATCGGGCATTCCCACCAAACTGCACAATTTGGAATGGGAATTTCCATAACTTAATGAGAGTACAAATGGCTATTCATTGGCCATCCCAATAACCATTCTTCAATTCTTTTTTACTTAAAGCCCAACTTTATGCTAAGCAACAAAGTACTCAGCTAAGTCATGTAATTTCCCAGCCAGTTTTGCAGCTTGGAGTGGCCGGTGAGATGTAAGTAGGAGCTATTCAGGGTGTGGCTTCCAAGAAAGCTCCTTAAGGGGGCTGACTCAGCAACAGATGTGAGGGCAGGAGTTCCAAAAGCCATGCTGGACCAATATATGACCCCAAGATAGAAGGAATCAAGAGTCCCTGATGACTGTGGAACTGCCAAGCCAACCCTGGACTGCCCATCACTGGGCTTCTTTTGCAAGAGAAAGAAAGAAACCTCTATCTTACTTGGGTATCTAGTGACATGTAGCCAGACAGAATCCTAAATGAACAATGTCACAAAATACAAATGATGCTACTATTCAGTGGTATCATCAGCTTAGTTATCCCGGACATTTCAAATGGGGTGCAGACTTTCGTTTATATCCCCACGTCTTACTGCTATCTGTCCCTTTCTGAAGACACAGCTGTATGGACACCTATCTCAATGTTGCACCCAGTCCTTCATACTCACACCAGGCAGACAACATGATCAACTATCTAAATCATAAATAAAATTCTGTCTTTGAAAGTTCCTACCAGTAGATGTTGTTGACTACCAGTAACAAAAATACTAGGCAGGATTCACATTAATGAGTTGAGTATGAAAAGCTTCAGAATCCATGAGCCATACAGAAATTATTACTATGATTTCATGCTTACAACATACATTCCTCTTATAACTTATACACATAAAATCAGCTTCAAAAACACTTTTATTACAGTAGATAATATACACCATGTGTACAACAAAATGTACTCTTTAAACTGGCTTTAAATTTTGCTGCAACTCTTCCTTTGAAAACACTTTTAAAAGCTTTAAATACTGAACATAACCCACAAGACTATGAACATTTTTTGTAAGTTAAAGCCTCCATACTAAAATAAGTGACATTAAAATGAATAATGGGGTCATCAAAAAGTTCAGCGTTTTAACTTCTCATAATAAAGAGAAGCTAAAACTGTAATAAAACAATTTTGTGCTTTTATATAATTACAGGTATTTTAATAAACAAATATACCATGGTTTTATAAGGGTACAAGATACTAATTTTTTTTCCATATCTAGAAATAAAATGTTCTAAATACCTCTCAGTTTAAAAACTTTCCCTTTGTTTCTTTCCCAGAAATAAAACTAAATGATGGTGGCGTAGAAGGAGCAAGGAACTTCAAACATTAATTAAAAATCAAGGTTATGTAAATCATGCACTTTGCACCTAAGTCTGTGGGTGTATCCCTAACTTAATTAGCAGTTATTTTAAGATATACTGAAGGATCAAGGTAATGACAAGTAAAAGAGCCTAAACTTTCTCACCCAAAGTCATCACTATAACCACCAAGAAATAACTTTTAGCTGTAAGGGATTTTCTGAGAAATTTCATATTCAATTAATGTTAATCAAAATATTATTGGCACATTACTGTGGAAAGGGCAAAATCTCAGGACAAAACTTGAAATGAAAGCCATATTATTTAATGAACTCTGGAAATTTCATGTTTCATGCCTATGTCACTCTTTCCCAACTATATTTTTAAATAACAAAACAAGACTTATAATTCTATTAATCCCAAAATTGCTAGTAACAAAAATTGAAAAAAAAATTGTATACTGCAGTATGACACATTCAGTTTTAACCACTCTCTATTTGACATGGCAGTGCTGACAACAAATAGGTTTTTAAGTAATTGTAGGTACTTGAAAGACCTGAACTTCACTGGTTTACTCTCAAAACTTTCTAAAAGAATGTGTGAAACCAAAGCATAATAACTTTATTTTAATATTTGTATTTTTAAAATATATTATCTCAATTCACCAGAGGAATACAATGTTGGTAACATAGACTCAAAAGTACATAAATCTAGTAAAATGATTGGATCAGGATTAAGATTGGCTCTGTTGTTTTGGTTGGCTTTTGATGCTCTGCTTCTTTTATTATTCCTACTTGTTTTAACATTTCTTTTATGTGAAAATAGTCCATATTTTTTCTCATTAAAAAAATACTTTTACCTGACCCTGAAAAGGGAACTTGAAGTAATGCTTTTCACATGTCCAACTCAAACTGCAGGATTGGTGTTTTGTTTCTCCTTTTAATTTACAAAAAAATTATACCCTTGTGAGTCCCAAAGTAAGATAATATTGAGTTATTCAAAACTCAGGAACTGAAAATATCATCAGCCTCTGAGTCATTAGAAATCAGCATACTGCAAGCTACACACCATTTGGATGGTTAATTAACTACAAACATAAATTATGTCACTAAGCTGCAAATGACTACATTTTTAGTAACAAATGGTAGCTCAAGTGCTTTGCTTTCTTTTAAAAGAAGAACTAAAGTTGTTTCAGGAATATCAGAGTTAATAAATGACCACTCTAAATTTTAATGCTCTTCTCAAGGCCTAAAGCCACCATCCAAAGAAGTACTTCTCCCTTTCTTAGCATGTAAAGAAAAAAACTAGATAGTGCTGTCCATGAAACATTAACAACAAAAGCATTTTCTTAATAAAAATATGTTTTCAGAAGCTATAACATACAAAGCAAACATAAAGACCTTGTGTGCTAAAGAGCAATACTGTTTTTACAAATATGACTTTAATTAAGCCTAGAGGAGAAAATTAATAAATATACATAATAACATCTACCTACAAGATAATGTGAATTTCACAATGAATACTAAAATAATAAAAAGCTGCAAACGAGATACCTTGTGATTTGTTAACATCTTTGATGATTTTCTGAAGTTCTTTCATTTCTACATCAAGTTCATCATAGTTTAGTTCTCGAGATTCAACATTTGGAGCTTGGAACAGAGAAGGATCTGTCCCCAGGTATGAACACTGCAAGTGACCATCATCACTCAGAGTGACTATCACTCCCTTTAAATCACTACAATAAGGAAGAGAAAATGAGACATAATTTTAAATTTCAGTAGAGTTAGTCTTGACCAACCACATTTTTACTCAATTCAGCATCAACACACCATTAAGAAAATAACTATATATCTATTTCTAAAGTTTTACTTCAAAGACTCAATTCAAATGTTTCAAACATGATTTGTATTTACAGAACTACTCCCAATGTTAAGGTCCACTAAGGCAGGGGAAAAAGCCTAATTATTATAATAGCTACCACTTTTGGGGACCTAACTACAAAGCAAATCCTGCTCTAAGAGCATTTTAAGTACTGTTTTTAATCCCCATTCCAGCTACCACTTGGCATATCCGTAATAAGCATATGAATAACACTTGCGGAGGTACAATGGACCAAGAGATGGAGCTGGGCTGCTGGCTGGATGAAGACTAGGAATGAGGCACAGGAGTGAAGACAGGACAATCCAGGGGACAGAATAGTAAACAAAGTTGATATGGGAAGCCATCAGAGGTCTCGCAAAAAAAAATGTGGCCCCTGGTCTTTCCTCATCCTTTTCCCTCTCTACCCTTAGGATTCACGTTTGCCCTCTTTCCCAGGTATTCCCATCACAGCTTCCTTCACATGCTCTCCTACTCAAGTGGCTCTCTGGTTTGTACTCTCTTTCTCTTCACTTTTAGCTAGAAGCAGCCAATTGTCCCATTTACTAGCTCTTTCTCTATCACTGTTTTTATTCTCATTATCTTTTTTCCTCCCCATTCTTTTACTCTTCCTTCTCTCTTAGTCTCCCTGAGGTCTATTTTACTCTAGAAACTAGCCATAATATACAAATTATGGATAATTTTAGCACACCATTTTTTTAAATTTGTAAGTTTTTGTGAACATGTCATAAGAAGCTGAGATGAATACTGTATTTGCTTCCTCCCTAAGTTTGCCAGAAAAACAAAAAAATTCAACATCGTCATAAAAGCTGTTTTGAGTTGATACATAATGGATTTGTTTGACTCACTTTTGTTTGTTAGGTTTTCTAAAGAAACTTTTGATTTTTTTAAAGTATTTTCTACTCTGTTCTAAAGGTTAGATATTAATCAAAAATAATAAATTGGCACAGTGGCACATGCCTGTACTCCCAGCTACTTGATGAGGCAAAGAATTGCTTAAGCCCAGGAGTTTGAATCCAGCTTGGCAATATAACAAGGCCTTGTCTCTAAAAGTAAACAAAAATAGAAAAATTATGAGAGAAAGACTTTAAAATGTTGCTATTCATCTGAAAAAAAGGACATAAAGTATATAACAGATAAGGCATGTTAGAGTCTAGGCTTATTCAGAATGAACAAAAATGTTTAAAACTTCCCAACCGTGGATCATGGCAGGTAGTCATTTCATTAATCTAAAAGCGTAACTGGGTTGGGAGTAGATACAACCATTGCTCAGTTCTGCCCATAAGATGGCTACCAGCATCTACTTCACCACCTGCCTAAAACACAACATTCCAATACACATCGTCTCCAGGACTCAGGTATAGTCAGTGACATGCAACCCTGTCGTGTGGCTTGAGAGGAATAAAAAAATAGATTGTTGTCACTGATTCAACAGCTAAAGAACTAGACTAGGACTCAGGAGACTTGAGCTCTAGCTCTGATGCTGTCCCTACAGAGCTCAGCCAATTTGGGAAAGTTTTTCTAAATATTCTTTATCTGTAAAATGAGAAGGTAAGACTAGATAATCTTCAAAAACTTTAAGTTTTATGGTTGCTTCTGTCATCTACCCCTCAGAAAACAAATACTGCAAAAATGGAATGATCTTCCTAAAGTATGAAAAGCAACCCCAGAGAAAGTTTTGAACCTTTCTTTGCAGGTAACTGAAGCCACCTAGTGGCCATGGAAATCCCAACTTTCAGCTCTGACAAGCCCATTTCCAGAGAGCAAACCTTCCCTTCACTCTGAGTTGTGACTGTGGTCTATTCCCCCTTCTAGCCAGCCCCACCAAGGCCTACGAACCCAATGAGTCCTCAGGAAGCTCTAGGGTGCTAAAGCACAGACCTCTGCAGGGGCTTCTCAGAGAATGTGAGATTCATCAGTTCTTTGAATTCAAACAGGCATTTCCATTTCATCTTCATCCTTTGAACAGTCCATCACACAGAAAAGCTAGCATTACCTAACACAAGTATTTATCCCTAACTAAATTGATTTGGTCTTTGAGGTGAAAAGTTTATTACTAAATCAGTTTTATTCCACCAGTTTAGACAGCAAATAGCAACAATTTAGATACAAGGCATTTATCTAAAAAATTATCTGAATCTATGAAGTTTCTGAGTTCAGATAGGAAGAGTTTGGATAATAGAGAATACATATATTTCTTCAGACTCTCTAAAAACATTTTTACTGGTATTTCATGTGTACAAATAGTAAAGAGAGTAGCCAGGGTCTTCCCTCACCAAAAGAACAAATTTCACCAGAATGTCTTGATAGCTAAGGTAATTACAGAACTTAAGCAATTTACTTTTTATAAAATCAATGGGAAAAGACATTATAGGCTGGGGATGGTGGCTCACGCCTGTAATCCCAGCATTTTGGAAAGCCGAGGCAGGTGGATCACTTGAGGTCAGAAGTTCAAGATCAGCCTGGCCAATATGGTGAAACATCATCTCCACTAAAAATACAAAAATTAGCCAGGTGTGGTGGCAGGCACCTGTAATCCCAGCTACTCGGGAGACTGAGGCAGGAGAATCACTTAAACCCAGGAGGCAGAGGTTGCAGTGAGCCGAGACCATTGCACTCCAGCCTGGGCAACACAACAAGACTCGGTCTCAAAAAAAAAAAAAAAAAAAAAGACATTATAGCTTATTTGTTTCTTTTTATGGCTGAGTAGCACTCCCTGATGATTAGTAATGTTGAGCACTTTTTAATGTGTTTGTTGGTTGTTGCATATCTTCTTTTGAGAATTGTCTATTCATGTCATTTGCAAAGATATGAAACCAACCTAAGTGCCCATCAACCAATGAGTGGATAAAGCAAATGTGGTGAATACACACCATGGAATACAACTCAGCCATAAAAAAGAATGAAATAATGTCTCTTGCAGCAACTTGGATGGAGCGGGAGGCCATTATTCTAAGTGAAGTGACTTAGAAATAGACAACCAAATATGGTATGTTCTCACTTATAAGTGAGCGCTAAGCTATGAAGATGCAAAAGCATAAGAATGATGACATGGACTTTGGGGACTGGCAGGAGGGGATGGTTGGGAGGGGGTAAGGGATAAAAGGCTATATATTGGGTACAGTATATACTGCTCAGCTGACAGGTGCACCAAAATCCCAGAAATCACCACTAAAGAACTTATCCATGTAACCAAAAACCACCTGTACTCTAAAAACTATTCTTTTTAGATGAGATTCCTAGAGCAGTCAGATTTGAAGAGACCCAAAGGTGAATGGTGGTTTCCAGGTGCTGGGGGAGGGTGTTGAGAGATACAGAGGTTTACTTAGTAAAGATGAAAAAGTTCTGGAGATGGATAGTGGTGATGATTGCACAGCAATATGAATGTACCTAATGTCACAGAACTGTACATTTTTAAATGTTTAAAATGGTAAATTTTATGTTATATATATTTTACCACGATTTAAAAAAACACATAGCACCAAAAAAAGGGTGAATGAATAAATTTCAAAAATCTGTATTAAGAATTATAATATAGTATGTAATTTGTTTAGGGACATTAAAGCCTTCAATCTTGTATTTCTTTATCATTTTCTTTTTGTTGTTGTTGTTGTTGTTGTTTTGAGATGGAACCTCACTCTGTTGCCCAGGCTGGAGTGCAGTGGCGTGATCTCGGCTCACTGCAACCTCCACCTCCCAGGTTCAAGTGATTCTCCTGCCCCAGCCTCCCCAGTAGCTGGGATTACAGGCGCCCGCCATCACACCTGGCTAATTTTTGTATTTTTAGTAGAGACAGGGTTTCGCCATTTTGGCCAGGCTGGTCTCAAACTCCTGACCTCATGATCCACCTGCCTCGGCCTCCCAAAGTGCTGGGACTACAGGCGTGAACCCCGCAACCGGCCTCTTGTTTTTAGTTTTTCAAAAAAATTCAATAGTTTTTGGGGTACAGGTGGTTTTTGGTTATGGTTTCAGGTTTTAGATTTAAGTCTTTGATCCATCTTGAGTTGATTTTTGTGTAAGGTGAGAGATGAAGATCCAGTTTTATTCTTCTACATGTGGCTTGCCAGTTTTCCCAGCCCCATTTATCGAATAGGGTGTCTTTTACTCAATTTATGTTTTGTATGCTTTGCCAAAGATCAGTTCGCTCTAAGTTTGGCTTTATTTCTGGGTTCTCTATCCTGTTCCATTGGTCTATGTGCCCGTTTTTGTGCCACTACCATGCTGTTTGGGTAACTACAGCCTTGTAGTACAATTTGAAGTTGGGTAATGTTATGCCTCCAGATTTGTTCTTTTTGCCTAGTATTGCTTTGGCTATGCGAGCTCTTTTATGGTTCCATAAGAATTTCAGGATTGTTTTTTCTAGTTAAGCGAAGAATGATAACAGCATTTTGATGGGAATTGCATTGAATCTGTAGATAGCTTTGGGCATTATGGTCATTTTCACAATATAGATTCTTCCTATCCTTGAGCTTGGGATTTGTTTCCATTTGTTTGTGTCATCTATGGTTTCTTCCAGCAGTGTTTTGCAGTTTTCCTTATAGAGCTCTTTCACCTCATTGGTTAAGTATATTTCTAAGTTTTTTTGTTGGTGGTGGTTTTTTGTGGGGGGTGTGTGTGTGTGTGTGTGTGTGTGTGTGTGTGTTTGCAGTTGTTGTAAAAGGGACTGAGTTCTTCATTTGATTTTCAATTTTGTTGTTGTTAGTGTATAGCAGTGCTACTGATCTGTGTAAATTGATTTTGTATCCTGAGACTTTACTGAATTTGACCTAAGAGCTTTTTGGATGAGTGTTTAGAGGTTTCTAGGCATAAGATCATGCTATCAGCGAATAGTGACAATTTGACTTCCTCTTTTCCAATCTGGATGCCCTTTATTTCTTCCTCTTGTCTGATTCTTCTGGCTAGGATTTCCAGCACCATGTTGAATAAAAGTTGTGGAAGTGGACATCCTTGCCTTGTTCTGGTTCTCAAGGGAAATGCTTTCAACTTTCCCCCATTCAGCACGATGCTGGCTGTGGGTTTGTCATATATGGCTTTTATTACTTTGAGGTAAGTCTCTTCTATGCCTATTTTGTTGAGAGTTTTTATCATAAAGCCATGTTGGATTTTATCAAATGCTTTTTCTGCATCTATTGAAATAATCACATGGTTTTCATTTTTAATTCTGTTTAAGTGATATATCACATTTATTGATTTATATACGTTAAACCATTCCTGCATCCCTGGGATGAAACCGACTTGATCATAATGTACTATCTTTTTGATGTGCTGTTAGATTCGGTTAGCTAGTATTTTGTTGAGGATTTTTGAATTTGACGAAAATTTTAACAATATTGTTCATGTGGGTTAATAAGTAAGGTTCCATGAATGACAGAATGTTATGCTGAAAGGAACCATCAATTAAATCCAATACTGTGTACCCTACTGCTTCTGTCTTAAAAGCAGAGTTAACATTGACAAAATCAAGGTCTCTGAATTATTATTGGTCTGTGAAGTGCATCAGCTAAACTAAGTCACTAGAATAATGTACTTTATGAAGAATCAAGGTCAAAGATATTACATTCCTAGGACATTTGGTTATTTTGCAATTTCAGCAACGGGGCATGAAATTAAACAACAGAATTTTGCTCAGGAATCTGTAAATAATGATTTTATCACTCAGTAAATAGATTCCTTCCTTAACAAATACATTAAAGCAAAATTCCAGATGGATTTTTAAAGTTCAGTTTAAACATATGAAACTACAAAAATATTTATCTCCCTTTGAGATGGTAAGAAAACTTTTGCTGTAAGAATGCAACGGAGGAAGCTACAAATGAAAGGATCTCTAAATTAAACTACATTAAAATTTTGAACTTGTTATAGGCTTAAGAATACAACATAATAAAACAAAGGACAAACTCAGAAAACATTGGCAACCAATATAAAATACAACATTTTAAGTTAAACCATGTGAAGTTCCTGATAATCAACTGGTTTTGACCTATAAAAACAATTTTATAGACCAGGCACAGAGGCTTACGCCTGTAATCCTAGCATTTTGGGAGGTCGAGTCGGGCAGATTGCCTGAGCTCAGGAGTTCAAGGCCTGCCTAGGCAACACGGTGAAATCCCATCTCTACTAAAATACAAAAAAATTAGCCAGGTGTGGTGGCGTGCTTCTGTAGTCCCAGCTACTTGGGAGGCTGAGGCAGGAGAATTACTCGAACCAAGGAGGCGGAGGTTGCAGTTAGCCGAGATCATGCCACTGCACTCCAGCCCAGGTGACAGAGCGAGACTCCGTCTCCAAAAAAAACACAATTTCATATGTTAAATCTAATATGTAAAGAATTCTTACAAATCAATGAAAATAATATTATACCCAACAGAAAAAGGTTAAAGACCATCTACAGACAATTCACATATAACATTAATACAGTCAATAAATAAATGGAAAATTTTTCAAAATCAAAAAATGTATACTTTAAAACTATTTTTTAAAACGTATATTTGATTAACACCTCAAACTAGCAAAAAAATTGCATTTAATAATGTGTCCAGCTGTTATAAAAGACACATAGAGACAGAAACTCTCATACACTTTTGATACCAATGTAAATTTTTTAGAATCCTTTTAGAGAACATTTTAGAAAAATATATCAAAAACCATAAAAATACTATTGTCTTTTATGCAGTAATCTACTTTCACGGTTATTTTAAAAATTTAGAAACAACCCAAATGATAAGGGGGGAATATTTTTTAATTGTGGTGTATCTATAATAGAATGTTTAGAAACCATGAAAAATCATGTCTTATGAAATACCTGTTATCAGAAAAAATAATAAATGTAAAAGCAAAATATAATACTGCATGTACATTTTATTCTGTTTATAAATATATATGTATAAAACACAAATTAGGAAAAATACCTAAATATTAATAGAATAGTGACTATCTCTAACTAGTGAAATGATGAGTTATTTTCATTTTGTCTTATAGTTACAAAATAAGATTAGGGCCAGGCACAGTGGCTCATGCCTATAATCCCAGTACTGTGGGAGGCCAAGGCGGGTGGATCACCTGAGGCCAGAAGTTCGAGACCAGTCTGGCCAACATGGTGAAACCCCATCTCTACGAAAAATACAAAAATTTGCTGGGAGTGATGACGTGCACCTATAATCCCAGCTCTGTGGGAGGCTAAGGCAGGAGAATCACTTGAACCTGGGAGGCAAAGGTTGCAGTGAGCTGAGATCGAGCCACTGCACTGCAGCCTGGGCAACAAGAGCGAAAACTCCATCTTTAAATAAATAAATAATAGAAGAAAAACCTTATTTTTTTTAAGAAAAAAAAAGTTCTATTTTCCATCCCCAGAGACTAATTTTGAATCACTAACTTAAAAATTAAATATTTGTGGGATTAAAAACATTTAACTAGTTTTATTTTTCCAACAAAGCCAATCTATAAAATGTGTAACATGAAATTATTTGAAATATAGCTCAATAGATAGAAAATAAATGGTTTCTTTCATGTCCTAATGCACTAAAACAAATGAATACTAGTTTTAAAAACAAAAGAATATGCATTGGACCTAATGTTCTCTTGTTTGGCCTCATTTTATGCAAAATAGGAACATTTTAGGTTATCACATTGTCAAAGTCTGGTTTTTACTACTATATGTAGATACCAAGGAAATCTTAAAACCCTCAATAGTATTTATTACACCCCAAATTGTATTCTACCTCAGTAAGGAGCATATGATTGAAAGGCATTTCCCTTCAAGTGCAGTCAGCCACACTCAGTTCACACAGCTCTTCCTCAGTCCCAAAGTACTAGACATGGGCATTTGAACATATTGTAATCAATCCACCATCAATCATTTAAGACATTTTTATTGAGCATCTGCTATACAAGAGAAGCTATAAAGGCAAAGAAGACATGATGCTTGTTGTATAAAAAACATTGGTCTAATTGGAAGGACTTCAAACTTACTTTAAATAAAAGCAATTGCAACCCAATGTGGTAGACAGAGCACAGTAGTAAGAGAGTACAATGGCCCTGCATGAGAGAGCAGAGCAAGGCTTCACAGGGCAGAGGATGCAAAAGCTGGATCTTGATCTACAAGTAGATCCTCACAGATGAAAAACAATGGGCAAAATAAAGGCAGAGGACTCCAGCCTTGGTGACCTCATTCAGTCTTAATGACTTTCTTCATGCCAGCTCCCACCTCTATTTCTCCAGCCAGACATGTACATCCAGCCCCCTACTTGACAGCTACACTTAGAAGGCCAACAGACATCTAAAGCTCAACATAGCTACCCCTGAGTTCCTGATTTGGCCCCACCTTTCCAATTCAAAGCTACCCTCCTGCGTCTTTCATATTTCTGCTATTGGTAACTCCATTCTTTAAGCTGCTCATCCAGAAAGAACCTTAGAGCCATCCTTGACTCCCCCTCCCTTTTCTTTTTCTTGCAACCACATAAAATTCATCAGCAAATATTGCCAGTCTTACTTTTTAAATATGTCCAGAATCCAGCCACTTCTCACCAAGAACACTACTGCACGCATGAAACAAACATTTCTTTTTTAGTTTCTTCTTTAGAGACAGACTCTCACTCTGTCACTCAGGCTGGAGTGCAGTGGCATAATGGCTCACTGTAACTCAAACTCCAGGGCTCAAGTGACCTGCCTCAGCTTCCCAAGTAGCTGGGACTACATGGTGCATGCCAACATACCAAGCTAATTTTTTTGTTGTTGTTAGAAATAGGGTCTTGCTATGTTGCAGGTCTGGTTGTGAACTCCTGGCCTCAGGTGATCCTCCTGCCTCAACCTCCCAAAGCACTGGGAATATAGGTGTGAACCACCACACCAAGTCTAACAAATACCCTTTAATCTGCCCTGGATAACTGCTATTAACCAGTCTCTCCACTTTTATACATGTGCCTCTACAGTAACTTTCCAACAAAGTAGTAAAAATATTCATGTTACCTTACAACTCTCCAGTGGCTCCTCTGGCACTCATAACGAAAACTCAAGTCCTTACAAGAGTCTTCAATGCCCTACATAATGTGTTCCTACACCTCATTTTCATTTTCTATTCTGCCAGAATAAAAAATGAAATTGTCTATCCTAGTGGTAGGAAATTGAGTTCCAGGAAATCTTGCCACTGCAGGTAAAGTGTTCTGTGGTCCCAAATAAACTTGAAAGAAAGTCTAGGCCACAAGAACCACAATTCCTGGGCAAGTCCTAGTGCTTCATTGGGCTCAGTGCCAGTGGACATGGAGGGCAAAAGACTTAATAAGACACCAGATTGGGCAGCCAAGGGAGTGCTTGCACCACCTTTCCCTCAACGCCCAGCAAAGTAGTGCACAGCTCTGGAAAAGACCCCTTCCTTCAGCTTGAAGAGAGGAGAGAGGAAAGTAAAGAGTACTTTGTCTTGTAACTTGGATGACAGCTCATCCACAGTAGAATAAGGCACTGAGCAGCAACCTCAGGTACTCATTCAAAGTCCTAGCTCCCAGATGACATTGCTAGACATAACCTGGGCCAGAAGGGAGCCCATTGCCTTGAAGTGAAAGATCCACTCAAGGCAAGATTCATTACCTACTGATTGAAGAGCCCCTGGGCCCTGAATAGTCAACAGTGGTAGCCAGGCAGTACTCGTCATGGGCCTTGAGTGGAATTCAGAGAAGTGCTGGCTTCTGGTTAGCACATTCCCAACTGCAATGGCCATGGGGAAGACTCATTCCGCTTCAGAAAAGGAGAGAGAAGAGTAAAGGGGACTTTGTCTTACAGCTTAGGTACCAGCTGGGCTGCAGTGGAATAGAGCACCAAGGAAGCTCTTCTGGTCCCCAATTCTAATCCTTGGCTCTCGGACAGCAAGCATTTTAGGACTTGCCCTGAGAGGGGAACCCACTGCTTAAGCCTGGCAGCATTCATCACAAGTTGACTGAAGAGCCTGGGGCCTGAGTGAATATCAGCAGTAGCCAGGCAGTACTCACTGCAAGCCTAGGAGGTGGTAGTAATGGAAAGAGACTAATGGGAGGGGAACAGAGGGGAGGGGAAGGGGTGGGGGAGGGGAGTGGAGGGGAGGGAAAAGAGTGGGAAGGACATTGTCTTGTGTCTTGAGTACCAGCTCACTGTACTAAAACAAAGCACCAGGTAGATTCCTAACTTTCTGATTCCAGATCCTGGCTCCCAGAGAGCATCTCTGGACCCACCTGGGGGCATAGGAAATTTATTGCCCGAAAGGGAAGGACACAAGCCTGGCTACCTTTACCACTTGATGATTGTAGAGCCCTAGGGACTTGAGCATATGTAAGTGGTAGACAGGCAGTGGTTATGAGAGGCCTTGGATTAGACCCAGTACATTCTGGCTTCAGCTCTAACCCAGCATACTCCCATTGGTGGTGGCCACAGGATTGCTTGTGTCACTACTCCCTCAGCTCCAGGAAGCACAGCAGAGAGAGAGAGACACTCTATTTGTTGGGGAAAAAGTAAGGGAAGAAAGCAAGAGTCTCTCTCTAGTAATCCAGAGAATTATTCTGGATCTTATCCAAGTCCACCAAGCCACAGTGTTACTGGGCTTCAGGTGTCCCCTAATGCAGATATGGCTGCAGTGACCCAAAATCTACACTGTAACACCCAAGATCCTCTGAATACCTGGAAAGCCTTCAGAAAAAGGGCAGGTACAAACAAACCCAGACTGCAAAGGCTACAATAAATATCTAACCCTTCAATGCCCAGTCACTGATGAACATCCACAAGCACCCAGGCTATCAAGGAAAACATGACCTTACCGAATGAACTAAATAAGGCACAAGGATCTAATCCCACAGAGACAGAGATATGTGACCTTTCAGAGAAATCAGAAGAGCTGTTTTCAGGAAACACAAAGAAATTCAAGATAACACAGAGAAGACATTGAGAATCCTATCAGATAAATTTAACAAAGACATTGAGATAATTTAAAAGAATCAACCAGAAATTCTGGAATTGAAAAATGCAACTGACATAATGAAGAATGCATCAGAGTGCCTCACCAACAGAACTAATCAAGTCGAAGAATTAGTAAGCTTGAAGACAGACTATTTGAAAATATACAGTCAGAGGAGACAAAAGAAAAAATAATTTAAAAACAATAAAGCATACCTACAAAATCTAGAATATAGCCTCAAAAAGGTAAATCTAAGAGATATTAGCCTTAAAGAGGAGGTAGAGACAAAGATAGAGGTAGGAAGTTTACTCAAAGAGATAATAACAGAACTTCACAAACCTAGAGAAAGATACCAATATTCAAGTACAAGGAGGTTACAGAACAGCAAGCAGATTTGACACAGATAAGACTCCTGCAAGATCATTAATAATCAAACTCCAAAAGGCAAGGATAAACAAAGGATCCTAAAAGCAAGAAGAGAAAAGAAACAAATGCCTTACAATGGCGCTCCAGTATGTCTGGCAGCAAACTTCTCAATGGGAACTTTACAAGCCAGGAGAGAGTGTCATGATATATTTAAAGTGGTGAAAGAAAAAAAAGAATTTTTCCTAGAATAGTATATCCAGCAAAAGTATCCATCAAACATGAAGGAGAAATAAAGATTCTCCCAAACAAAAGCTGATAGATTTCATCAACACTAGACGTGCCCTACAAGAAATGCTAAAGGGAGTTCTTCAATCCGAAGAAAAAAAAAATGTTAACAAGCAATAAGAAATCATCTGAAGGTACAAAACTCACTGGTAATAGCAAGGACACAGAAAAATACAGAATAGTATTGTGGTGTGTAAACTACTCTATCTTGAGTAAGAAGACTAAAGATGAACTGAATCAAAAATAAGAGCTACAACGTTTTAATACATAGATAGTACAATAAGATATAAAGAGAAACAATAAAAGTTAAAAAGCAGAGGGACAAAGTTAACTGTAGAGTTTTTATCAGTTTTCTCTTTGTTTCTTTGATTTATTTGCTTGTTTATGAAATCAGAGTTAAGTGTTCATCAGTTTAAAATAATAGGTTATAAGATCATATTTGCAAGCCTCATGGTAAACTCAAATCAAAACACATACAACAGATACACAAAAGATAAAGAGCAAGAAATTAAAACGTACCACCAGAGAAAGATAACTTTCACTAAAAGGAAGACAGGGGTCCAGGCACTGTGGCTCACGCCTGTAATCCCAACACTTTGGAATCCCGAGGCAGGTGGATTACTTGAGGTCAAGAGTTCAAGACCAGCCTGGCCAACATGGTGAAACCCTGTCTCTACCAAAAATACAAAAATTAGCCAGGCATGGTGGCACATGCCTGTAATCTCAGCTACTCGAGAGGCAGAGGCAGGAGAATTGCTTGAACCCGTGAGGCAGAAGTTGCAGTGAGCTGAGATCACACCACTGCACTCCAGCCTAGGTGACAAAGCAAGACCTCGTCAAAAAAAAAAAGGAAGACATGAATGAAGAAAAGAAAGAAGAGAAGACCAGAAACCACAGAACAAAATGGCAGGAGTAAGTCCTTACTTATTAATAATGAAAGCTGAACATAAAAGTACTAAACTGTACAATCAAAAGACATACAGTGGCTTAATGAATTTTTTTAAAAAAAAGACCCAGTGATCAACTGCCTACAATAACATGCTTCACATGTAAAGACACAAACAGACTAATAATAAAAGGATGATAAAAGATATTCCATGCCAGTGGAAACCAAAGAAGACAAGGAGTGGCTACACTTATATCAGACAAAATAGATTTCACAACAAAAACTATAAAAAGAAATGAAGGAAGTCATTATTTAATGATTAAAAAACTCAATTAACCAGAAGACATAAAAATTGTAAATATATATGCACCCAATACTGGAGCATCCAAATAAATAAAGCAAATATTACTAGAGCAAAAGACACAGATAGAACCCTGTAAAATAACAGCTATAGACTTCAGCACATCACTTTCAATATTGAACAGATCTTTCAGACACAAAATAAACAAAGAAACATCGGATTAACCAGCATTACAAACCAAATAGAGGTAACATATATTTACAGAACATTTCAGCTAACGGCTACAGAATACACACTGTTTTCTTCAGCAAATGGATCATTCTCAAAAACAGACAAAATGTTAGGCCACAAAACAAGTCTTAAAACATTCAAAAAACCTGAAATAACATCAAAAATATTCTCTGACCAAAATGGAATAAAACTAGAAATCAATAACGAGAGGTATTTTGGAAACTATGTAAACACATGGAAATTAAACAATACACTCCTTAATGAACAGTGGATCAATGAAGACGTTAAAAGGAAACTGAAAATTTTCTTGAAATAAATGATAATGGAAACATAATATTCCAAAACCTATGGGATACTTTACCACTAAGTACTAAGAGGGAACTTTACCACTATAAGCATCTACAGTTAAAAAGTAGAAAAACTTCAAATAAACAACCTAATCATGCATCTTAAAGAATCTGAAAAGCAAGAGCAAATCAAATGAATTTAAAAAAAAAAAACTAGTAAAAGAGAAAAGTAGTAAAAGAGAAAAATAATAAACATCACAGCAGAAATAAATGACATTGAAAAAAAGAAAATAATACAAAAATCAATTAAAGAAAAGGTTGTCCTTTGAGAAGATAAACAAAATGAACAAACCTTTAGCCAGACTAAGAAAAAAAGACAGAATGCCCAAATAAGTAAAATCAGAGAGTAAAAGAGAGACAGTACAACTTATATTGCAAAAATTCAAAGGATCATTAGTGGCTACTATGAGCAACTATATGCCAATAAATTGGTAAACCTAGAAGAAATGGACAAATTCCTAGACACATACAAATATACCAAGATTGAACCATGAGGAAATCCAAAACCTAAACAGACCAAAAACAAGTAATGAGATTGATGCCATAATAAAGTTTCCCAGTCAAAAAGAAAAAAAAAAAAAAACAGGCCTGAGACCCAATGATTTCACCGCTGAATTATACCAAATATGTTTTAAAAAACTAATACCAATTCTACTTAAATTATTACAAGAAAAAGAGGGGGAGGGAATACTTCCAAACTCATTCTACAAAACCAGTATTATCCTGAAACCAAAATAAAGCAAAAACATATCAAAAACAGAAAATTATAGGCCAATAAAACCGATGAACATTGATGCAAAGACCCTCAACAAAATACCAGTAAAGCAACTTCAAAACGCATTAAAAAGATCATTCATTAGGACCAAGTGGGATTTATCCCTAGGATGCTGGCATAGTTCAACATATGCAAATCAATCATTGTGGTACATCAAGTCAACACAATGAAGGACAAAAACCATACAATCATTTCAATTGATGATGAAAAAGAGGTATTTGATAAAATTTAACATCCTTTCACGATTAAAAACCCCTAAAAAAAACTGGATATAGAAGGAATACACCTCAACACAACAAAAGCCATATCAGACAGACCCACAGCTAATATCATACTGAATGGGAAAAAATGAAAGCCTTTCCTCTAAGATCTGGAACATGATAAGGATGCCCACTTTCACCACTGTTATTGAACATAGTACTGTTAAGTCCTACCTATCAATTGAACAAGACAAAGAAATAAAGGTCATCCAAAATTGGAAGGGAAGAAGATAAATTGCCCTTGTTTGCAGACAATATGATAGTACATTTGGAAAGAACTAAAGACTCCACCAAAAAACTATTAGAACAAATTCCGTAAAGTTGCAAGATACAAAATCAACACACAAAAATCAGTAGCATTTCTATATGCCAATAGTGAACAATCTGAAAAAGACATCAAGAAAGTAATCCCATTTACAAAGGCTACAAAGAAAATTAAATACCTAGGAATTAACCAGGGAAATAAAAGGTCTCTACAATGAAAACTATAAAACACTTTTGAAAGAAATTGAAGAGGACAGAAAAAAATGGCAAGATATTCCATGTTCATTAATTGGAAGAATCAATATTGCTAAAATGTCCATACAACCCAAAGCAATCTATACATTCAATGATCTTCCTTAAAAATACTACTGACATTCTTCAGAGAAATAGAAAAAAAAAAATCCAACAATTTACATGGAAGCACACAAGACCCAGAATTGCCAAAGCTATCTTGAGCAAGAACAACAAAACTGGAAGTATTACATTATCTGACTTCAAATTAAACTACAGAGCTATGGTGACCAAAACAACACGGTACTGGCATAAAAACAGACACAAAGACCAATGGAACAGAAGAGAGAATCCAGAAACATCATTGTAGATGAATGTATTTACACTGAAATAATTTTTGATAAAGCTGTCAAGAACATATATTGGGGAAAGGACAGTCTCTTCAATAAGTAAGGCTGGGAATACTGGATATCTATATGTAAAAGAATGAAACTAGACCCCTCTCCCCATGTACAAAACTCAAATCAAAATGGATTAAAGACTGAAATCTTTTATCTCAAACTACGAAACTACTACAAAAAAACATTGAGGAAACTCTTCAGGACTACAACAAGATATAATCTCACCTCAGTTAAAATGGCTTTTATCTAAAAGTCAGGAAATAACAAATGCTGACAAAAATGTGACGAAAAGGGAACACTCATACATTGTGGTTGGAAATGGAAATTAGTACAACCACTATGAAGAGCAGTTTCAAAGTTCCTCAAAAAACTAAAAATAGAGCTACCGTATGATCTAGCAATCCCACTCCCTGTTATATACCCAAAAGAAAGGAAATCAGTAGATTGCAGCACTATTCACAATAGCCAAGATCTGGAAGCAACCTAAGTGTACATCAAGAGATCAATGGATAAAGAAAATGTTGTTACATATACACAATGGAATACTATTCAGCCATAAAAAGAATGAGATCCTGTCATTTGCAACAAGGATGGAACTGCAGGTCATTATATTAAGTGAAATAAGCCAGGCACAGAAAGACAAAGTTTGCATGTTTTGGCTTATTTGTGGGGGCTAAAAATTAAAACAATTCAATTCATGAACATAAAGAGTAGAACAATGATTACCAGAGGCTGGGAAGGGTAGTGGGAGAAGGATGGATAATGGATACAAAAATATAGATAGGAAGAATGAATAAGATCTAGTATTTGCTAGCACAACAGGGTGACTACAGTCAACAATAATTTTTTGTACATTTGAAAATAGCTAAAGAGTATAACTTAATTGTTTGTAATACAAAGAAGGGATAAATGCTTGAAGTGAGGAAACCCCCATTGCCCTGATGTGATTATTATGCATTGTAGGCCTGTATCAAAACATCTCCTGTACCCCATAAATATATACCGCTACTATGTGCCCACAAAAATTAAAAATTTTTTTTATATGTTTGTGGCCATTTGTATATCTTCCTTTGAGAACTGTCTACTCATGTCGTTGGCCCACTTTTTGACAGGATGGTTTGGTTTTTTTCTCACTAATTTGTTTGAGTCCCTTGTAAATTCTGGATATTAGTCCTTTGTCGGATATATCGATTGTGAAGATTTTTTCCCACTCTGTGGGTTGTCTGTTTACTCTGCTGACTGTACTTTTTGCTGTGCAGAAGCTCTTTAGTTTAATTAAGTCCCACCTATCTATCTTTGTTTTTGTTGCATTTGCTTTTGGGTTCTTGGTCATGAAAAAATATTCAACATCACTAATGATCAGAAAAATGCAAATCAAAACCACAATGTAATACCACCTTACTCCTGCAAAAAAATGGCCATAATAAAAAAAATAACAGATGTTGGCATATATGGGGTGAAAAGGGAACACTTCTATACTGCCGGTGGGAATGTAAACTAGTACAACCACTATGGAAACCAGTGTGGAGATTCCTTAAAGAACTAAAAATTGAACTACCATTTGATCCAGCAATCCCACTACTGGGTATCTACCCAGAGGAAAAGAAGTCATTTTATGAAAAAGATGCTTACACATGCATGTTTATAGCAGCACAATTTGCAATTGCAAAAATATGGAACCAGTTCAAATGCCCATCAATCAATGAGTGGATAAAGAAACTGTGGTGTATATATATACAATGGAATACTTCTCAGCTATAAAAAGGAGTGAATTAATGGCATTTGCAGCAACCTGGATGGAACTAGAGACTATTATTACTTTTTTTTTTTTTTTTTTGAGACAGAGTATTGCTCTATCACCCAGGATGGAGTGCAGTGGCACAATCTTGGCTCACTGCAACCTCTGCCTCCCAGGTTCAAGGAATTCTCCTGCCTCAGCCTCTCAAGTAGCTGGGATTACAGGCACCCACCACCATGCCCAGCTAACTTTTGTATTTTTAGTGGAGACGGGGTTTCACCATGTTGGCCAGGCTGATCTCGAACTCCTGACTTCATGATCCACCCACCTCAGCCTCCCAAAGTGCTGGGATTACAGGCATGAGCCACTGTGCCCAGCCCTGGAGACTATTATTCTAAGTGAAGTAACTCAGGAATAGAAAACCAAACATCGTATGCTGTCACTCTTAAGTGAGAGCTAAGCTATGAGAATGCAAAGGCATAAGAATGATACAATGGACTTTGGGGCCTGGGGTGGGGAAGGAGAAGAATGGGGGTGAGGGACAAAAGACTAGAAATTGGGTTCAGTGTATACTGCTCGGATGATGGGTGCTCCAAAAATCTCACAAATCACCACTAAAGAACTTACTCATGTAACCAAATACCCCCATTCCCCCAAAACCTATGGAAATTAAAATATTTTTTAAAAAATAATAATTTTTTTAAAAAAGTAAAGTAGCCAGACTAGATATAGATACATAAATAGAGATCTCAAAGGAACTTGAACCAGGCAGTGAGAATATGGGATTGAAGAGTAGGGACAATGGTTACAAGATATCTCACTGTCTGAAAAAGTGACATTTAAGCCAAAATATAAAGAAGAGAGACTTGGGGAGGGAGGAGCAGAGCTATAAGAGGACAAATGTTGTAAAAAGCTTCTTCAAAAAGGACCAACATATGTAAAGACTCCAAAAGAAGCAGATACATGAAACATCCAGTGAAATAAAGAAGCCAAGAGTGGCAAGAGCAAAGAAAATTCAGAGGGCAATTAAGTCAAGATTGGGCCAAGGAATCACATCAGGTTAAATTATTCAGACTCTTTAGATTCCATTAAAGGTGGTGAATTTTATCTTCAAACAAAGGGAAGTCATGCAAGGGGGTTTTGTTTTTGTTGTTTTGTTTTGTTTTGTTTTGTTTGAGACAGTCTTGCTCTGTTGCCTAGGCTGGAGTGCAGTGGTGTGATCTCGGCTCACTGCAACCTCTGCCTCCTGGATTCAAGCAATTTTCATGCCTCAGCCTCGCAAGTAGCTGGAATTACAGATGGACACACCACCATCCCCATTTAATTATTATATTTTTATTAGACGGGGTTTCTCCAGGTTGGCCAAACTGGTCTCAAATTCCTAGCCTCATGTGATCTGCCTTCTTTGTCCTCCCAAAGTGCTGAGGTTACAGACGTGAGCCACTGCGCCTGGCCCACGCAAGGGTTTTAAGTACAGGACTGACATGATCAGATTCGTCTTTGACAAAGATCTCTTCTGATTTCAACGTGAAGAGACCACTTCTGGAGTTAACACAGTAAATCCAGGCAAGAAAAGATGGTGGCCCAGGCAAGATGGATGGGAAGAGAGAGGAGACAAACTCAAACATCTTTAGGGGGTGAAACCACATTATCTCATTTAATCCCCCAATAGCCTTATGGAAAAAAAGGTATTGCCTCTACTTTATTTAAAAAAAAAAAAAAAAGGGGGAGGAAGGAAAAAAACCCAGAGAAAAGGAATTAACAGATCATGGTTGCCAGGAAATAATAAGCAGAGCTACAGTTAAGAGTCAGGCTTTCTGGCTTCAGGTCTGAAACTCCACTACAACACAGCTCCCCTCAAATGGCAGCAAATAACACCTCATACAAAATGATTTTTTAAGAATTGACTATGTTTTCAACAAATGAAAAATGCTACAGAACAGAATGATTTTACACTTAACTGAACTGTATTTTAAATAAACTATAGGGTTTTTTCATTATTTTTCTAAGCACACTGCTCACAGAGAAAAGGAAAAGGAGAGATCAATTCCACACAAAATGTTAAGTGAATGTTTGCCTTTAATCTACAAGGCTAAATACCAAATGATTATGGCTACTTCCCCATGTTGAAATGAAACTAGCTAACATATCTATTTAGAATTCAGTAACAAAGACATATTTGATAGCCATTTAGAAGTTACTACTTTCGGCAGGTGCCAACTTTGTACATCTAGAAAATAACTAAAAATCTTTTTTTTTTTTTTTTTTTTTTGAGACGGAGTCTGGCTCTGTCACCCAGGCTGGACTGCAGTGGCCGGATCTCAGCTCACTGCAAGCTCCGCCTCCCGGGTTTATGCCATTCTCCTGCCTCAGCCTCCCGAGTAGCTGGGACTACAGGCGCCCGCCACCTCACCCGGCTAGTTTTTTGTATTTTTTAGTAGAGATGGGGTTTCACCGTGTTAGCCAGGATGGTCTCGATCTCCTGACCTAGTGATCCGCCCGTCTCGGCCTCCCAAAGTGCTGGGATTACAGGTTTGAGCCACCGCGCCCGGCCAGAAATCTCTTTTGATGAGAGTTATCAAATTTTAAAATTATCTAGGTTCTAAAGTGAGTTAATATATATCTCCAAACTCTAACAGCAATGTAGCCTACTGGTTAGTTCTTATGAAGACAAGTATGTCTTAAACAAAGAAGATAAAATTTTCATATAGGAATTGTCTCAAATTATAATTACATTCTTATGGTTAAAGCAATTTTGGATGCTTTAGTGTCTTTAACAAACTAACACTGAAATACAAAATAAAAAGGGCAGGGGAACTGTATACAATTTTACTCCACCCTCCTTTGTAATTTACTCTTCACTTCTCATTTCTCTACTACAATTCATCGACTCATCATTTATTCACTCACTCATTCATTTGTTCATCAAATATTTTCAAACACCTGTTATATGCAGGATACCATTTGAAGTGCTACAGAACATACACAAATAAACCAGAAATTAGCTCAAAAAGATTGCAACCCCAGGAAAGAATACAACTTTGATATACTTCAATAAGGATAAGAGGAGGTAGAAGACATAAGTACAATAAAACAAGTATAAAGTACTTTAGTATTCAGAAGGAGGAATGCCATTTCTAGCCAGGAGAGTCAGGGGAGTTTTAATGATGGAAAAAAAGCTCATGCTGCTGGACACTGAAGAACAGTCTGTTCTTCAATGATTGTTTCTGATATTTGAATTAACTCCTATGTGGTTCACAGACCAGGAAATAATGTCAATAGAACTTTGAAGTTGACACTCAATTTTTCCCAATATGAATGTTTGAACCTCTAAACAGCAACAGAAAAACAAAGCACATGACTGCATACAATGCACCATTATCCCATTAGTCTCCCTTAACCCTTCGTTTGAGCTATCTTCTACCTTTCTACTTACAATTAAAGTTATATTTTATTACGATTGTTCCTGGGGTTTGGCTTTTTTCTTTTTTGTTTATTTTCTGTTTGTTTACTTTGTTGTTGATCTGATTATAAAGTTGTATAAATGTTGAGTGACCTAACCCAAGACAATTTATTTTTTAAAATCCTCCATTGTTACTTTGTAATGTATTACATTATAACATAAGTGCCTGTAATATTTGGGCCAGTGGACGTGGAGAGTAGGTGTGAAGAATACCCAGAATGGAGGACATAAGAGAACAAAAATATGAATAGAGAAAAGTTTAGATTATGTCTGCAAAAGAACAAGGGGCCTGGATGCAACATATAGTGGATTAAAAAAAGAGGAATTGGATTGTTGGGAACAAAACTGCTTAAGATTTAACTCTATGTACTTGTAGAAGCAGTGAAGGCTTCTGAGCTGGACAGTGACATGAACAGAAATATGCTTTAAAAAGATACACCCTTAAAGACTTAATATTGTTTAAAAAAAAAATGCTGATTCTTCACCAGTGATCTATGCAACATAATCCAGATGAAAATCCCAGCAAGCTTTTTTTTTTTAAGTAACAAGTTATTCTCCACACTTTCTACAAAAATGCAAAAAACCCAAAATACCAAAACAACCTTGAAAAAAGAGGAATACATATGGAGGGGTTTCACGAGTGAACTCAACATACACTATAAATCGACATACAGTAATCAAGACAATGTGGTATTGGCATGAGACTAAACAGATCAGTGGAACAGAATAAAGACTCCAGAAACAAACCCATGCTCATATGCTCAATTGGTTTTCAACAAAGATGCCAAAGTAATTCAAAGAGGAAAGGAAAGTCTTTTCAATAAATAATGTTGGAGCAATTGGATATCCATTTAGAAAAAAATAAACCTCACATTATACACAAAAATTTGAGATGGATCACAGACCTAAACAAAGAACTACACTTATAAAGCTCTCTAAAGAAAACATAAGACAATATCCTGATGACCTGTAATAGACAATGATTTCTTAGGCCGCAGAAAGCAAAAACCTTAAAAGGAAAATGACAAACTAGACCTCTTCAAGTTTCAAAACTTCTGCTCATCAAAAGTCACTGTGAAAAAATGAATAGCTATGCCAAGGACTGGGATAACATATTCACAAAACAAATTTTCATCAAAGGACTTGTGTCCTTCTATATAAAGAACTACTATAACAACAAAAAAAAAATTTAACTGGGCAAAAGACATGAATATACATCTCACAGAGCAAAGTATAAAAATGGCCAATAAGCCATGAAAAAAAAATGCTCATCATTAGTTATCAGAGAAATGCTAATTAAAATCACAATTAGCTAGCACCATACATACATTAGAATATCTAAATTTAAAAGACTGACAGTACTAAATGTTGGAGAGGATGCTGAGCAACCAGAACTGTCATATATCACTAGTAGGAATGTAAAATAGTCTAACTACTTTGCAAAAAGTTTTGGCAGTTTCTTAAAAGAATAAATATATAACAACCCTTTAACTCAGCAAATCTTCTCCTCATCATTTAGCCAAGATAAATGAAAACAAAAGTCCACAAAAAGATTTATACAGAAGAAGGTATATTCATTGAATGGAACACTATTCAGCAATAGAAAAATAAATAGCCTCTGTTACATGCAACAACACAGATGGATGTTAAAAAATAGTATTCGAACAAAATAAAACAAAGATTAAAACATACCTACTGTATGATCCCATTTATATAAAGTTTTAGAATAGGCAACTTAAACCTATTATGAAAAAAAGAATATGAACAGCAGTTACCTGGGTGCAGGCAAGAGAGGATTATTAACAGGGAAAGGACACAAGGAAACTTTCTAGGTGATGGAAATGTTCTGTAACTCGAGAGATGTGTGGATGACACGGATAAATCCATTTGTCAAAACTGCACAGTTAAGGTTTGTATCTTTCAATGTATGTACATTTTACCTTACAAAAAGCCAAAGAAAATAAGAGTAGATAGAAATATAGAAAAAGCAAGCACACCAGAAGGTTGATAATTGTTTAAGCTTAGTGCTGTGTGCACAGGAGTTTATTATACTATCCATTTACTTTGTATGCATTTGAACTTTTCCATAATAAAAAAAACTGGAGGTTTAAAAAAAACACAAATAAAATTCATACATGTATACACATATATATTCATATAAGATGACACCACCAACACAGACACCGACCTAGAAAGATGATACATAAAATCTACCCTGACATGACCTAGGCCTGCCTAACATTTTAACTCTACATTTATGCTACAAATGTTCTCTTCCACCCCTATTTAACCCTCTCCTTCATCCTCCCCATTTCTCTTTATCAGTGTGGTAGACTGCAAATATGACCAAAATGGTCTCCTCTAGGTATTCACTCTCCGTGTAATGAGACTTCACAGCTCCTTTCATCAAGGGAAATTATGGAGGAATCATTTTATTCCTCCACTCCTTGAATCTGGACTGACTTTGTGGCTTGCTTTGGGTAAGGGAATGATGAGATCATTCTGAATTAAGGTAAGCTGTAAATCCAGTGATGTGTATCCTTGTAAGAGACAGAAAAGACAGACAAACACAGGGGAGAGAGGCTTGTGAAGACAGAGGCAGAGACTGCAATGATGAGTCTAGCAGCCAAGGAACACCAAGGGTTGCCAGCAGCTAGTAGAGGCTAGGAGAGAGGCATGGAACAGATTCTCCCTGACAGCCTTCAGAGAAAACCAGCCCTGTTGACACCTTGATTTTGGAGTCTGTCCTCCAGAACAGTGAAAGAATTTCTGTTGTTTTAAGTCACCAATTTTGTTATAATTTGTTACAGCAGCCCTAGGAAACCAATACACCAGCCAAGAGCAGAAAAATCATCTAAGTCCAGCCCAAAATTAACAACCCATAAAATCATGACCTAAATAAATCGTTGTTGTAAGCTACTACGTTTGTGATGGTTTGTTACACAGTAAAGCTAATTGGCACAATCAACCTAGCAAATACCCACTCCTCTTTTAAAAATTCTCTCTCCCAAAGCCAGTCTTACTACTCTCAGATAAAATACATCACTCCTACCTTTGTAACCTCACTATATCCACAAAATAGTTTTTCTATAATAGCATCTATAAAATGTTATTGCATTTTTTTGCATGTGTGTCAACTTTGAATGGGCTGTATGCTCTCTCAAGGCAAAGATTATGTGACATTGAATTTGTGTATGTCAATGCCAGACAGGATGACATTATCTACGTGAAATTTTCCCCAAAATATCCACTCTTTATAAAGTTCATCTTCATCTATAATACTTATTTATAAGCAAATACAAACATACTACAATATTCCAGATACCAATCAACTAACAAAGAAATGTAGAACTTTTTAAATTGCCCATAATAGTTCAAATGGAACCTCTGAAGTCAACATAAAATATAACCAACTCTATTTACAGTCATATAATATTCCTTCCCTATTCCTTCTAATCATCAAATACCGTAATCCCAAAAGTGGACAATACCAAAAGACTATGCAAGTGATAGCTCTAATCTGGCACTGAGTCTTAAATGTATAAACTCCAAGAAAGCAAGCATTCCCAAAGAAAAGGAGAAAGTACCTTTTTCTAAAGTGGAAGATCGAGGTAACAAATCCTTCCATAAAGAAAATCTATAAGGAAAAAAAAAGAAAGGAAAGTAGATATTGAAGTCCTTACCTAATGCATAAAAGAAGATATGATTCTGGGCCAGAATTTTCTACTGTATTAACCCCTTCCTGGATATAAGTCAAGCATTTAGCGAATTACCTGCCTGTTTAGCAAATGTGTGCTGGGGAACTATTTTTGCTGTTTTTAAAAATAATTATGCCTTGTTGGTCCTTTTTTACATAACCATCTCTCAGGAAAAGCTTCGTATCAATATGTTTCCACATACACAGCTCATTCTGAACACAAAAACCCAGCAGCCAGGAAGAATCAAACCTAGAATCTCAGTTTCTTGATTTACACTGAGGTATGTTTTGCTCTCTATGCCATGCTGACTTCTCAAGAGTAGAAAATTTTAAATAATTTTTAAGGGGCAATTTGAGGTTTATGTAAATGGCTTTCAGTTGTTATTGCTATTCACCATTAGCCTCAATAATCGAGAGCTGGATTACTTAATGAAGAGAGACATGGTAATTAAAATGCTCAAGAAAAGGAGAAGTAAAATGGAGGTGCCAAGGCCAGCTTTCAAAGATATCAAAGCAGCAAGAATTCTGCACAAAAGGAAGTTGTCACAGAAAACTGCAAAAATTACAGAGGTCATAGAAGGGAGACTGAACAAAATACCTTTTGTAGTAAAGAAATTTTTGTGTATCAAGAACTCAGAGGGAAAGGACACAAGGAAACTTTCAAAACTGCACAGTTAAGCCTTGTATCTTTCAATGTATGTAAATTTTACCTTACAAAAAGCCATAAAAAATAAGAGTAGATGGAAGTATAGAAAAAGCAAGCACACCAGAAGGTTGATATACAGTTCTTTTAAAACTAACTCTTATTAGACTTACTAGAAAGTCAATACAAGACTATTAAATCAAATTATGTTCACAAACTAAACAAGTAAATTGCTAACCAGAAAAAAAGAAAATGATGTAACTTTTAGCCATGCCTATTTTGTACTCTGGAAGCAAAATATGTTTATAAATATTTGACACAACTTATTTCATTAATAAAAAACATTTATTTAGCACCTACAATGTTCAGGCACCACGCAAGAGGCTAAAGACAAGCAAGTTATACTGGTCATTCCCCTCAGGGAACTTAAAAGTCAAATGAGTAATATAGAGATACATAAGAAAAATAAACAAAGAGGAAGACAAAAAAAATCAGACAGTGAGGGAAAAGAATGCTTCCTAGAAGAAATGACCTAAGCAAGAATTCAATAAGGGAAGAAGTAGGGCGTTTCAACAAAGTGTTATCCACAAAGCACACAAATACAAACACACACGCGTGTGCACACACACACACACACCACAGAGTACAGCACATTTATACAAAAGTATTTTACTAAGGCCAGAACCACTCATTCAAAAAATATACATTGAATACCAATGATGTTTCAAGCACAGTTCTCAGAATTAGACTATAAATGAAGAAATAACCCAAAAATCTCTGTCCTGAAAAAGTTCATTCAAATTTTAGAGGGGTGAGAAAAGTAATGAACAAAAGAAATAAATACATAATACATTCAAAGATGACAGGTGCTATGCAGAAAAATTAAGCAGATAAATTAAGAGTCAAATTGAACCCAGAAAGACAAGTATAATTTGTAAAGGCGTTAAGGCTGGGGAAGTCATTCTGAAAAAGTAGAACAGCACAAGCTTAAGTATTAAAATACGTGTGTTCCTACCAGTCAGAGAAGTCTATTTCTCCCCAAAAGGCTTAAAATGGAAAAGTTTTGATACAAATGAAAGGTGCATAAGGCCTTTGAATGTCTGGCAAGATGTTGTAGGCTTTACCCCATTACCAATGAGAAGCTATTGAAAGACTCCAGTGGAGGAAAATCAATATATTTTCTTAGTCCTCCTCAATATCTACATGGCATTTGAAAATATTAATCACACCCCTCTCATTCACTCATTCAATAAGCATTCACTATGCGGCTACATGATATTGTGTTAAAAACAATATTTTTAATGCAACACTATTACATGTCATTATGTCATAAAGGTTACAGAAGTATATTCATTTCCAGTCGCTAAGGAAGACAGATGCCTATATCCCACTCTAGCTAACACAAGACACTATATGCTAAATAATATCATGGATGCACAAAATTCAGTCATAACACAGAAAAGAACACTATAAAATGTTAATCTTGTGAAACCAAGAAAGGCTTCATGGAGGATCTGAAAAACAAGTAGAATGCAATAAAAAAAAAAAAGGTGGACAGAAAAAAGGTATCTCAGGTGGAGGAGCAGCAGGAATAGAGGTTTAAAGGTACACAGTTGAATGTCATTGCAAGTGCAGTATGGCTAAAGCATTGGCAAGAAACCTTGTATTACAAAATGCAAATGTTTCTTGGACGAACTATTTTTCTTTCAAAATTAAAATCACTTTTAATATGCCACACGGGGGAAAGTAGATTTCTTACAATTTCATTCCATTGCACAGAAGAAGGTCAATCAGAAAAAAATGATAGCTACTGTTTTTATTTTTATGCCACTGAAAGGTTAATATATAGTTTTTTGGGTTTTTTTGTTTTTGTTTGTTTTTTTTTTGAGACGTAGTCTCACTCTGTTGCCCAGGTTGGAGTGCAGTGGCATGATCTCAGCTCACTGCAACATCCGCCTCTCAGGTTCAAGCGATTCTCTTGCCTCAGCCTCCCAATAGCTGGTACTACAGGCGCGTGCCACCACGCCCGGCTAATTTTTGTATTTTCAGTAGAAACAGGGTTTTGCCATGTTGGCCAGGTTGGTCTTGAACTCCTGACCTCAAGTGATCCACCTGCCTCGGAATACGTAGACATTTTTGAGGAGAAAAAGCAAGGCAGCTTCCTAACAGTAAGCAAGGTGGGTATATGATAAGAATATACAGAGTAAGAGATAAGTCACAAATGCAAATGGGTCAAGCTAGGACAGGTCTCAAATGCTGTGAGCACCCAGTCTCTTTAAAGCAAGATAATAAAAAAGGTAGTGACACAATTAGATAATATTTTAGAGATGCAGCCTTCTGTAAAATGCAAATCTGATCATTCCCTTGATCAGAAACCTCCAATGGTTTCCTGTTTAGAAATCAAAACCCTTTAAACAGACCCCTGGATCACCTCAGCAGCCTCCTCTTATCACCCACCTCCCATCCCCTACCCCAAGTCCCTCTACCACTCTGGTCCTCTTCCACTTATCTGAAGTGGTCATCTTCCATGCCCCTTTGGCACCTGGTACGCTCTTCCTCACCTCTTCTTAGAAAGGATCTTGGTTTGGTTCAGGTCTACTTAGCCGTTGGATTTCAATATGTCAGAAAAATTTCCCCTCACTTCATATTCTAGGTCAGGTCCCCTGTTATACACTCCCAAAATGCCAGGTACTATTCCTTCACAGTATTTCTCACTGTTGGAATGATATGTTTATTTGAGCAATTATATATTTAACCGTGGTGTCTCCCACTACAAGATCCATGAATTCAGTGACCATGACTGCTTTGCTCATGAATATATCCCCAGAATCTAGCACAGTGGTTGGCATAGAGAAAGTTAAATAAGCACTTGCCAAATTAATTAAATGCAAAAAGCCAAATTAAGTCTTTCTTGGGGAGACTGCCCCATGTATCATAGGATGTTTAGCAGCATTCCTGGCCTCTACCAATACATGCCAATAACAACACTTCCTGCTCCAGTTATGACATTCAAAAATGTCCCCAGGCATTGCCAAATGTCCCCTGGGGTAGGGAATTGCTCCCAGCTGGGAACCAGGGAGCTAGTATAGCCATATATCCTGGTTGTACAAGGCAGTCCCTTTTAATGCCTGTTATCCTGGTAAAATTATTAACAGAATCCCCTTTTACTCTCAGAAATATCCCAATTTGGATGAGTATTATATTGTCATCCTATCCATGGCTCATCTGGATGTGTCTTTATGAAGGCTCTTGCCCAGAATGAGTTAATTGTTGTATACATAATGACCATGGTTTCGCTTCCCACATAGCAGAAATTATAACATTTCCGACAAATGTGTGCATGTGTGTTTTTTAAACCTACATAGTAGGCTTTGGAATTAGTAGAAATAGTGTAATGACAATGAACAGAAGAAATACGACAAAGTTAGAATAAATAATACTACATGATGATTAAATGTAGAAAAACAATGACAGAAAGAAGTAAAAAATGATTCCTAAGTGTTAGCCTGGGAAAGCTGGGTATGAAGCCATTTATCAAGATTAGACACACTGTAGGAGGTGGTCTGAATTTTGTCGGGTGATTGAGGAAGCAAGGCAAGCAAGCTTGGATTTTGAGACAGTTCCCCAACACTAAGGTGATACCTAGCAGACACTGGGAAGTACAGGTCTTACAGACACACAGATATTTGTTGTGATAAGTGCCACTTCTTTGGCTCCAGTGCCACTGGACTTCTCTCTCTTGCTTCTCTACCTTCTCTGGTTTCCTTTAAGGGCTCTTCGTCCCACCTCCTAACTATAAGAATCCCTAAATATTCTACTCATACCTTTCTGCTTCCCATGCTCCACTAACTCTCTGAGAATTCAATGCTATATTAGCTACTAATTCTGTGCTGACAGGTGCCAACCTAACCTCTTGTCTGTAACCTCCAATACCACATGGCTTGATCCTTCTAAGTATTTCCACTTGAATTGTATTAACTTACATGAGTATGAGTATTTTCAGTTTAAAAGGGACTTTCATATACATTTATTTCCATCTATGTACCTCTGTCACCATACATTCAACAGGCTGGAAACCAAGCTTTTCTTTCTCATAAACCTGGTCCCTTTTCCTACCTTCTTATTTCTTACAATATCATTATAATTAACCTATCACCTATGTTCCAAAGAATAACAATAATTCTTTCTCTGCTTCAGGCACCTATATAAAAAGTCACCAAATCAATTAATTTACTTGCTTCTGAGTTTCCTCATTTCTAAAATGAAATAGTTAAATTACTTCTACCTCAAATGTATTATAATTTGAAGTCTTGGAAATCTTGGGTTCATTCACCAGTCAAACATGTTATAATTTGAAGTCTTAGAAATCTTGGGTCCATTCATCACTCAAATGTGTTATAATTTGAAGAGTTGGAAATCCTGGGTTTGTTCACCACTACCTTAGTCTAGGCTAGTGATTCTCAATCCTATTGCATATTAGAATCACCTAAGAATTTTCTTTTAAATACTTCTGTGTAATCCTCCTGCGATCCAGGCATCAGTTTTATTTAAAGACTGATCACTTATTTTTTATTTAAAGATTAGAATCACTCCAGTGATTCTAATGTCATCAAGACTGAGAACCATAGATCTAAGCCCTCATTATTGTCACCTACATTTTGCAGATGAAGAAACTCAGGCTCAGAGAAGTGACAGATTGGCTCAAAATTTCAAAACTAATAAATGAACCAAGTTCACTCTGATTCCAAAGTCCATATTCTTTCCTTGTGCCAAAAAGCAACTGGTACTAAAAAATACAATCTATACCAATTGATGTAATGTTTGTTTTCACATTGCTTTAAAAATGCTTCATTTTCCTCCATATGTGTATAGTTGGTGGCTCCTAAGAGGCCATAAGTGAGAGGTGGAGTCTTCCAATTGCCCCATAGAAGCTATGTCAGGATTGAGGAACAGTAAGTACAAAGTCTATTTTTAAAACACTGTTCATAAAGTACTGATGTGGGTTTGCATTTTCAAAATTCCAAGGAGAGATCTATTCATCTCTTGAAAACTGCCACAACCACTTAGGTATGCTGTCAACTACTGAGATGGAGAATCATTATGGTACAAAGTTCAGGAGGGAAATACAAATCCTAGATACAGAACTGTGATGGATAGTGCTTTCCTATACCTCTATAAATACAAGCTGCCAAACATCAGACCTTTAGTGAATAACCAGATCTTCTGAATCGACACCTTAGCAATGATAACATATTAGCACAATCCAGTAAAAACAATGAATTTCAGAAACTCTGTAATTTCTACTTTCTCATCTACTTCACTCCTACATGAAAGTTTAGGCTAATCTTTTTTTTTTTTTTTTTTTTTTGAGACGGAGTCTCACTGTGTCTCCCAGGCTGGAGTGCAGTGGCGCGATCTCGGCTCACTGCAAGCTCCGCCCCCCGGGTTCACGCCATTCTCCCGCCTCAGCCTCCCAAGTAGCTGGGACTACAGGCGCCCGCTACCGCGCCCGGCTAGTTTTTTTTTGTATTTTTAGTAGAGACGGGGTTTCACCATGTTAGCCAGGATAGTCTCGATCTCCTGACCTTGTGATCCACCCGCCTCGGCCTCCCAAAGTGCTGGGATTACAGGCTTGAGCCACCGCGCCCGGCCAGGCTAATCTTGATAAATCAACTTTTTTCTATATTTGCTTTCATACCCTTTGGGCAGCCTATCCCTTAATGCTGGCCGTACTTTGTTCTCTAAAGACAGAAGTGGGATCTGGGATGAGCTGTGTCCTCCAAATCCAGTCCTTCCTAACATGATTCTACATTTCTCAGCAGATGCTGCAGACCCTTTATTGCTATGCTTCCTAATAATGATGTATTCATGAGGCATACAGTCAGCTAGCTGCCTGAGCGTCTGAGAATATCAAACTAACAACATCCTGCTTACCTGCCTTTTACCAGTCAGAAGATGACATTTATTCATTTGCGCAATGAAATCCCAATCCCAGCCCCACTATACACATACACACCAATGAGCATGTGTCACTTCACTCCCACCTGGTTTTTGACTTAGGCCACTTTGGAGACGTGCTAACAATACCTAGCAATTGGTTTGTGTTAGAACTGCACTTTTGGAGAGTATAAAGTGACAATATTTCAATAAATGACTATCAGGTCCTACAGGTGAGGAATTAATTAGTAACAAATACCATCAGCCCTCTATATTCATAGGTTCTACATCCATGAATTCAACCAACCGTGGATCAAAAACACTAAAATATATATATATATATGGTTGCATCTGCACTGAACACACAAAGACTTTTTTCTTGTCATTATGCCCTAAACAATACAGTATAGCAACAATTTACAGAGCATTTACATTGCATTCAATTTTATAAATAATCTAGAGATATCATAAATAATACAGGAAGATGTACGTAGGTTATAAGCAAATACTATGCCATTTTATATAAGAGACTTGAGTATTCATAGGTTTTGGATCTGCAGGAATTCCTGTATCCAATCTCCCACAAATACTAAGGGATGAGTGTTTACAAAAAAAAAAAAAAAATGCAATAGTTAAGGCAAAGATTATACTTCTAAACTGGACAAGCCAATTTTGTAAACACATGTCATTATTAATAAGAAATTTTTTTGAAATTCTAAATGGTTTATGATAAACCATCAATAATAACAGATCACAACGAACACATGCTCTCCAAAATGAGAAAGAAGAATTGGCCTTCTTTATGATTACTAATTACTTCTGCTACCACTATTACAACAGGCTGAAAAGTCCCTTTGGGTTGAAATGACTTCAGAATGTTGCTAACATTTAACATCCAATAAACACAGACTGCAAGTAGGAAAAAAATATATTATTTTTGTTACTGTATATAAACAACTAAGTGATACTTTAAAAGCAAATATGGGTTACAAATTGAAAAGCATACTATATTGCATTTACCAGTAAATTGTTGCTTTGTGTTCTTGCTTTTAAAAATTTTGAGGTTTAAGACAAAAGTATTGCATTTAATAGCTTTGAGGAGATTCCTCACAGATACTGCATACAAACAATGTTCCTGCGAATATCCTTATTTCATTCAAGAGACTGCTTATAGAATGTGTTATTTCTATTACTTGCCAAGATATTTTATTCTGTGCTATTTCTAACACATATCATGCTAGAGTCACAGGGATACTAAATTTGAAGGGGCATTTCTATGCCTAAAATATGAAACAAATTATTCTGGTATCTAAAATAACCTAACTGCAAAAGCAACTCCTACACACATGTGGTAATAATTTTCAAAAAGCTATCTTTTATTGGATTCTAGGTAATAACAATAGCATATGCTTTTTGTACGTCTACTCTTACAAAACAAATTTTTCACAACATAACCTTTCAAGAAACCAAAATGCTTCAGATACTTTCCATCATATAATATCAATTCACTAACTCAAATATCTGGCTTACAGGATTTAATACAAACATTTGTTCAGATTATTATCAAAAGAAAAGCCGTTCATCATTTGCATTCCAAAACAATTTAGTGATTGTAGAAGGCTCATATTTTAAATCATAAAGTTTCATATTTTCCATTTTCTACATGTTCTTGTACTGAGTAACAGGACTGACTATGAGAGACTTCACTGATGCTAACAAAAAATGAATTTTGTACATGGAAGGAAAAAACCTTCAGTAACATGATGGCCTTCATTATAGATTGGCATTCACTCGGATAAAATAATTTATCTTTCACAACAACAATCTTCTACCATTTTCATGATCCTTTGTGTAATGTGTGTGAATTAACATAATGCTTTCCATTTAAAGAAAAACCATTTGTACTTTTAAAATGTATTATCTCATCATAAAACAAGAGAAAAGACAATGTTAACAAGTCTATACTACAATAAGCATACGATTCCTAAAAATTACATTCTTTCCTGATGTTTTAAATAAAGGAGGAAGAGGAGAGGATGTACATTTTCCTTCACTCCTCCTACTTTCTTGGCACAGAAGAGGGAAAGAGGGAACCATGTTAGATTTCCTTCGACCTTTCCTGACTCACTTCCTGCACTATTGTCATTCTTCTGTTAAGAAGAATATGTAAAAGCATATGTATGTGAAGGAATACATACATATACAAAAAGAATAGGTATAAGGAAGAATATGTAAAAGTACCTAAAAGAGGAACCTATTACTTTATATTAACTAACTCTCATTACCTACTGCTTTATTTTAATCTTTTTTCCTTTTAAAAAATAAAAACTTGTCCAGGAACAGTGGCTCATGCATGTAATCCCAACATTTTGGGAGGTCAAGGCAGGTGGATCACTTGAGCCCAGGAGTTCAAGACCAGACTGGCCAATACAGTGAAACGCCATCTCAACATAAAATACACAAATTAGCCTGGCGTGGTGGCACACACCTGTAGTCCCAGATACTTAGGAGGCTGAGGTGGCAGGATAACCTAAACCTGGAAAGTCATGGCTGCAGTGACCCAGGATCACGCCACTGCACTCCAGCCTGGGTGAGAGAGTAAGACACTATCTTACCAAAACAAACAAAAAAAAAAACTCCCACCTCTTTGATTCTCTTAAAACAAGTGCTTTAGAAAGAAGTAAGTTCTGAATGAATTTATAATCTTAAACCTATCAGAATAAAACTGCTGAAAATCAGAGAGAGAAAAACCTTGAAGGTAGCCAGATAACACTGAATGTAAATGAACAAAGCTCTCCAATCCAACGATAAAAGAGTGGCTGAACAGATTTAAAAAAAAAAAAAAAAAAAAAAAGGATCCAAAGATCTCTTTCCTAAAAGAAACACATTTCATCTGTAAAGAAAGATATAGACTGAAAATAAAAGAATGGAAAAAGATGTTCTATGCCAATGAAAACCAAAAAAGAGCAGGAGTAGCTACACCTACATCTGCCAAAATAGATTTCAAGACAAAACTATAAGAAAAGACAAATAAGGTTGCTATATAATGATAAAGAGGTCAATTCAACAAGACAATATAACAATTGTAAATACATACGTACAACACTAAAGCACCCAGATATATATAACAAATATTATTAAAGCTAAAGGGAGACATAGGCCCAATAATATTAATAGCTGGAGACTTCAACATACCACTTTCAGCACTGGACAGATCTTCCAAACAGAAAATTAACAAAGAAACATCAGACTTAATCTACACTATACACCAAATGGGTATAATAGATATTTACAGAACATTTCATTCAAAGGCTGCCACACATTCTTTTCCTCAGCACATGCATCATTCACAAGGATGTACCATATGTTAATTCACAAAACAAGTCTTAAAACATTCAAAAAATTGAAATAATATCAGGCATCTTCTCTGACCACAATGGAATAAAACTAGAAATCAACAAAAAGAGAAATTTTGTAAAGTATACAAACACATGCAAACTAAACAATACGCTCCTGAATGAAGAGTGGGTCAATGAAGAAGTTAAGAAGGAAACTGAAAAGTTCTTGAAACAAATGATAATGAAAACACAACATACCAAAATCTATGAGACACAGCAAAAACAAACACAAAGCAAAAACAAAAACAAAATTCCCTCCAGAATTTTATCCCTGTAAGTGCCTACATCTAAAAAGTAGAAAAACATCAAATAAACCTCACAATGCATTTTTAAGAACTACAAAAGCAAGAGCAAACCAAGCCCAAAATTATTACAAGAAAGGAAATAATAAACATCACAGCAAAAATAAATGACACTAAAATGAAGAACACAACACAAAAGATTAGCCAAATGAAAAGTTGGTTTTTTGAAAAGATAAACAAAATTGGCAAACCCTTAGCCAGAGTAAGAAAAAAAGACAGAAGACCCAAATAAATAAAATAAAATAAAATATAAAAAGGGAGACATTACAACCAATGACACACAAATTAAAAGGATTAGAGACTACTATGAGCAACACATGCCAATAAATAGAAAATCTAGAAGAAATGAATAAATTCCTAGACACATGCAACCTATCGAGATTGAACCACGAGGAAATCCAAAACCTAAACATATCAATATCGAGTAACGAGATGAAAGCTGTAATAAAAAGTTTTCTAGTAAACAAATGCCTGGGACACAATGACTTTACTGCTGATTCTACCAAATATTTAAGGAAGTAATAACAATCCCACTCAAAGTATTCTGAAAAATAGAGGAGGAAGGAATACTTCCAAACTCTTTCTACAAGTCCAGTACTAATCTGATACCCAAACCAACAAAGGTATATATAAAAAAAAAAAAAAGAAAGAAAACTGAAGGCTAGTATCCCTTATGAATATTGTCACAAATATTCTCAACAAAATACTAGCAAACTGAATTCAAAAACACATTAAAAATATCATTAATTAGGACCAAGTGGGATTTATCCTAGGGATGCAAGGATGCTTCAACATATGCAAAATGATCAATATGATATATCAAATCAACAGAATGAAGGACAAAACCCATATGATCATTTCAATTGATACTAAAAAAGCATTTGAGAAAATTCAACATCCTCCCATGACAAAAATCCTCAAAAAACTGGGTACAGAAAGAACACACCTCAACACAATAAAAGCCATATGTGACAGACCCATAGTTAGTTTCATACTGAATGGGGAAAAACTGACTTTTCTCTAAGATCTGGAACATAGCAAGGATGCCCACTTTCACCACTGTTATTCAACATAGTACTGAAAGTCCTATCTAGATCAATTGGACTAGAGAAAAAAATAAAGGGCATTCAAATTGGAAAGGACAAAGTGAAATTATCCTTATTGGCAGACAATAAGCTCTTATATTTAGAAAAACCTGAAGACTTCAGCAAAAAACTTAGAACTGATAAACAAATCCAGTAAAGGTGCAGAATACAAAATCAACATACAAAAATCAGTAGCATTTCTATATGCCAACAGTGAACAATCTGAAAAATGAATCAAGAAAGCTATTCCATTTACAGTAGCTATGAAGAAAATCAAATACCTAGGAAATAACCAAAGAAGTGAAAGATCTCTACAATGAAAACTATAAAATATTGATGCAAGAAATTTAAGAGAAAAAAATGGAAAAATGTTCCATGTTCATGGATTGGAAGAATCAATATCGTTAAAATGTACATACTACCCAAAGCAATCTAGATATTCAATGATATTCCTACCAACATACCAATGACCTTCTTCATAGAAGTAGAAAAAAAAATCATACAATTTATATGGAACTACAAAAGATCCAGAGTAGCCAAAGCTGTCCTGAGCAAGAAGAACAAAACTGAAAGAATCACATTACCTGACCACAGAGCTACAGTAACTAATACAGCAATGGTACTGGCATAAAAACAGACACACAGACCGATGGAACAGAAGAGAAAACCCAGAAACAAATCCAAACATCTACAGTGAACTAATTTTTGTAAAGGTGTCAAGAACATACATTGGGGAAAGGACAATTTCTTCAATAAATAATGCTGAGAAACCTAGATATCCATATGCAAAAAATGAAACTAGACCCCTATCTCTCACCATATACAAAAATCAAATCAAAAGGGATTAAAGACTGAAATCTTTTATCTCAAACTATGAAACTACTACAAGAAAACACTGCGGAAAATCTTCAGGATATTAGACTGCTCACAGATTTCTTGAGTAATACCCCACAAACACAGGAAACAAAAACAGAAATAGACAAATGGGACCACACCAAGTTACAAAGTTTCTGTACAGTGAAGGAAACAATCAACCAAGTAAAGAGACAACCCACAGAATGGGAGAAAATATGTGCAGACTATCCTTCTGACAAGGGATTAAAACCAGAATATATAAGGAGCTCAAACAACTCTATAGGAAAAAAATCTAATAATACAACTAAAAACAGGCAAAAGATCTGAATAGAAATTTCTCAAAAGAAGACATACAAATGGCAAGCAAGCATATGAGAAGGTCACTGATAGGAGAACATCACTGATCATCAGAGAAATGCAAATCAAAACTGCAACGAGATATAATCCGACCTCAGATAAAATGACTTTTATCTAAAAGTCAGGAAATAACAAATGCTGACGAGAATGCGGAGAAAAGGGAACCCTCCTACATTGTTGGTGGAAATGTAAATTAATACAACCACTATGGAGAGCAGTTTGGAGTTCCTCAAAAAACTAAAAATAGAGCTACCATGTGATCCAGTAATCCCACTCCCTGGTTATATACCCAAAAGAAAGGAAATCAGTAGATTGAGGAGATCTCTCCACTCCCATGTTTATTGCAGCACTATTCACAATAGTCAAGGTTTGGAAGCAAACTAAGTGTCCATCAACAGAAAAGCGGATAAAGAAAATGTGGTACATATACACAATAGAATATTATTATTATTCAGCCATAAAAAAGAAATGGAGATCCTGCCATTTGCAACAACGTGAATGGAACTTAAGGTTATTATGTTAATGAAATAAGCCAGGCACAGAAAGACAAAGTTTGCATGTTCTCGCTTATTTGTGGGAGCTAAAAATTAAAATAATTGAACTCATGGAGAGCACAAGGATGGTGACCAGAGGCTGGGAATGGTATTTGGAGGTTGGGAGGAAATAGGGATGGTTAATTGTATTTAAAAAATAGAAAGAATGACCAAGACTTATATTTTCCAGCACACAGGGAAGACTATATTCAAAAATAATTTAATCATATATTTAAAAATAATTAAGAGTATACTTGTATTATTTGTAACACAATCAATAAATGCTTGAGGTGATGGATACCCCGTTTACCCTAATGTAGATATACCACTTAACCTGATTCAAACATGCCTTGCATGCCTGTATTAAAATAGGTCATATAACCCATTTATGTGTGTGTATATATATATGTGTCTGTATATATGTATACACACACACATATACACACATACACACATATTGTAAACCCACAAAAATAAAAGTAAATACAGTAGCCAGAAAAGGACAGGTACCTTCAAAGAAGTAATAATTATAGTAACATAGCTAACTTCTCAATAATATCTACAGAAGCCAGATGGACCAATGGATTGATATCTTCAAAGTGCTGAAAGAAAATAATTGCTAATCTAAAATTCTATACCCAGCAAAAATATCCTTCAAAAAGTAAACAGATTTTTTAAATGCCTTCAGGCAAAGAAAAACTGACAGATTTACTTAACAGTAGACCCATACTAAAAGAAACAGTAAAGAGCATTTTTTAAGACAGAGGGAAAAACAATCTCAGATAGCAGCTTGAAGATTTAGAAGGAAAAACATTAAGGGGGAAGGTTAAAATATGAATATATCTAAATGTTATTAAGTGTCCAGAATTCATTACTATTTCATGAATCCTTCTTATATCCACATAGAAAAGGGATGGTATTGATATTGCTATTCCTATTTTAAAGAAGAAAAAAAAAAAAAAAAAAAAAACAAGGAAAGGCATATCCAAAGTTAATTTTTCCAAAATCCCAATTATAACACTGGCGCAAGGAAATAGTCTTGGTCTACATTCCCCCTACCATAATTAAGAAAACAAAATAAAAATTAAAAAAAAAAGAAATGATTCAAATAATTAGAGACAGAAATAGAAAATCTTGGCTCATCAATGCTTTGACATTGAGAAAGTATTTTCTCAGTACAGCATCTGTGAACTGGATATTTTCTGTTTGCCCTGCAAACTTCCCATCTGTTTCCAATCTGCTCTGTGCCAGAAGCTGACCACTGCATCCAAGGATCCCTTTCCCTCTGGCTTCTAGTTGAGTTTGGCCAATGAGAATCACTGGCAAGAGACTTGAGAGAGGGAGGAAAGCAGGGTCAGAGTATTAATTTCCTCAGCTCCCTCCCTGCTGAGTCTCCAGGGTTGATTGTGTCCGTCAATTTAAGGCAACAGCTCCTATCAGATGGCCCTCTCTTATAGCTACACTACTCTCTGCAGGATCCAATAACAAATCCCTTCTCTGGCCCTTTCAGAGATAGGAACGGTAATAGTTCCCATTGTTGTTAGTGCCAAGATGCTTCACCATTCCTTGTTAGTGTCTCTTTGTTCATTTCTACTCTCTCAATTACCCCACTTGAGTGAACGTCTATTTGCTGCCAAGACTCTGTTTGCCAATATATAGCATTGAAGATGGTAAAAACAGAATAGGGAATAAGAACCCCAACACTTAAGTCAAAAACAACTAGAATTGGATCCCTGCTCCAAAACTGGCTTTGTAAGAGTTTGCTAACATTTCTAAGCCTCTCTTATCTCATCTGTAAAATAAAAAAATAACAGTAGTACCTGCTTCAAAAATTATTGTTTGGTGTGAATTAATAAGGGCTTAGCCCAGTGCCTGATTGATACAAAGCATAGGCTTAATAAATATTAAACTAGTATTATAAATTTAATATTTAGTAAATATTAAATTACTAAATTATTATTATTAAATTATAAAAATATTACTATTTACTTCACAGGTATGATACAAAATTGACCACCACATGACTAATTAAGGACTAAATATATAAATCCCACTCCAGCTTTTAATTCTGACTGCTATTTAATAGATCAAGTTTCACACCAGAAAACCATGTCTAAAAGCAAACTATGCCTTTTAAAATACTCTAGTTTGCCTACCACAGGATTAAGATGCAACCAGTATGTATAATTTGTCTGTCAATGTAAATAAGCATTTGTACATTTTGGAAGAGAACATTATCATAATAAGTAGTTCTGCTCTACTTCAACATTACTGGAAAAAAAACAGTGGCATAAATTAGCTCAATCTTATTTCAGCTGGCTTAGGGCTAAAGAAAATTATAATTGGGTCAAGTCAAAGCAAATCATTTCAGCACATCATATACAACTTCCCTGAACTCCCTAAAAAAGTATATATTAGATAGAAATTGAATATATAATTGTGATCAGAAATGTTCAAAAATAATAAGAGTAATTTGAAGACTAAAAACAAGAACAGATAAAAGAGAAGACAGACCATCAAAATACAGTACCCGTCCTTCAATTTTAATGTTATGACTGAAAGTCTTAGTATGTATGCAGTTGTGAATAAAAAGACCAAATACAGCCAGCAATGCTGAAGCATGATAGCCAGATTGGTCGCATGTCCTTTGGAAAACAACTGCAGCTGCTGCCCACAGGGTCTGCATAATAACAATATACTTGGCAGCACTAAACAGATACCCATCTTCCAAATTTTCTCTAAGTGAAAAACAGTTATCAACAACAATAAAAGACTTCTGACTGCTATTTTAACCATGAACTAAAATATTTTCTCCCAGGTTGGTTGTGGCACTGATTCAATAGATGGAAAAAGAAAAGCATGACTTGTTCCTTTACACTGCATCAAGGTACCAGCAGTTCAGCCCGGCCTCCATGTGGACTACAGTTCAAGTCCTTGATCTTAGAGGCCATAACTAGCTGCCTTCCTGAATCAAATCCCTCTAAGAAACACCATTCCCAGCTCCCTCTGATTTGAACTGTTTGAACTTGATGCAATCCAGCAAGCAAAGGAAGCTAAAACAGAACTCTGCACACATGGGCACTAAATGATGTTTCCAAGTGGCCCATTACATAATATTCACCAGGAAATACCTAACTCCTTGCCTAGCTTTGCTATCTTGGGCCCAGTCTTTCAAGAGAGGTATCATTCAGAAACAACTATCATTCTTCAAGGAATTTAATTCAATAACTGTATTTATAGGTTCTCTAAGTAAAATAATTGTTAAAAGTGGGCATATTGGTAAATGTGCCAAAACTAACAGTAATGTCATCTACAACATATATAATGTCATGTGCCAGGCATTCTAATAAAAAGTTAACTTATTCAATCCCCAAAATAACCCCACCAAGCAGATACTATTATTAAACCCATTTTACAGAAAAGCAGGGAGGCACTGAGGCACAGAGAACTTAAATAGCTTGCCCAAGGTCACAGAGCTAATGAGTAAGTTAATCAGCCGTGGTCAGAGTCTTCTGCTTTAACCTTTATAATACCCTAACACTAAAAATATAGCTTCTAAAAATATTCCTATGTGTCGATGTTGAACCTGGCAAATAAAATAAAATAAAATAAAATAAAAATATTCCTGAACCACGACATTACTGAACTAAGATGCTTCTATAGCTCCCATCTCTCCTTTCTCTTCTATTTATCCTCAAATTAACAATTCAAAGTCTACATTTACCAACAAATAAGAGAACTGAGCATATCTCTCCTAAAAAAGAAAAGGCTGTAATAAAATTTCTACTAAATGAAATTTTGAAAGGTTCACTACGGTAAAACCATAGAGGACTGAAAAACTGTCTTTGATAACTATTTATAAGCTACTATAATTATCCAAGAAGTTTTCAATAAGATGATGGTATTTGCGTTTAACAAAGTTAAATCTGTACTATGCTCAATTTTTAAAGAGAAGCATCCTTTCATGATTCTGAATGTATTATTTACCAGCCTAACTCATAAGTATTATGAAATGCCTGCTTTTGGCTTTTTCTGTTCCTACATAAAACATAATCAACAAACTTCCAGGAGCCCACTGCACTGGTAATATTGTGAGATTCATCTTTTTTTGCCCACTCCACAAAAAAGGTGGTACGTAGGTGCCTACAAAAAAGAATTTATTCCTTCTTGTTTCTGTTTCTTGATTCTTCTATTGCTTCCAGATTAATGTATATGATGCCAGAATTACCAAACTATAATAGGCAAAGTACATCTACCAGTATTAGATTCTAAAATCTATAAACCAAGTCACCCACCGCTAAAGACTGATCAATAAGTACAATTTCTTAGAGAAATGCTTCCTTATATTCTTTAGTCACACAGAAACTTATTTTGTTCTTTAGAGTACATGCCACATGATATGTTCCATAGCAACGGTTTACAGTTTTACATATTAGAACGGTGGTATTCATTAAATAGATTTTCACTCTAAAACAAATCTGATGCCCACTCAGGAAGGTAAGTTCATAGGAAAAAACACGCAGAGAAAAAAATCAACCATCTGAGATATCCACTAAATTCTGAAATAATTCACAACAGGTCATCTCCTGGAGTCATACGTTATTCATTTCTACATGTTCTTTTACTCTGGCTTGTTTTCTAAGGCTTACATCCCAGAAAATCAGAATGTTTTCCCTTTCATGTCAACAATGACTCTTTTAAACGTCTTTTCTATATCAGAGAGAAATATATTTCCACTGAAATTTTCTTTTATACTCTGCAACTTTTGAAGATAACCAGGCACAGAGAGACAAAAACTTTCCTTTGAAGAGTAAATGTTACTGGCACCTAAACCTTTTCTTTTTCTATTGTTTGTAACAAAAGTACTGAGTCCTAAGATTCAAGATACAATATTGAATTCTATTTGGTTTCCTATCCTAAACAAACCACAATTGGAGGTGCCAAATTAATTCTGAACAAATTTGCTTCAGGGCACCTACAGGGGCCATGGGCCTTTAATCTTCACATACCAGGAGTGTTTATTCGCCTCTCTTGGAAAGAAACACAGGTCTGGGAAGTCAAAGGTTGGTCAGTAGAAGAGAAAAATGGGGTAGAATCTCTCAAGATGACAGAAGAAAGTAATGAACCCTGCAAGTGTTTTCCCTGGCTAGCTGAGAGAACTGCCAAGTTTGGGTCAGAGGTCTCATTTAACTAGGAGTTCCACATTGCTCTTTTAGGTTACAACAATCTCAATAAAGCAGGTGATTATTCCTTGACTTAAAAGAACTTCCAAATTACAAACTCAAAATGAAGTTATCATTGCCAAATAATGCAATTTGTGAATATAAAATAATGGTGTTAAAACAATTGGGTGTCAAGATTGTTTACACTTTCCATAAAACTTTATCAAAATACGATCAAATGTCATAAATTAAATTCTGATTACTTTACACATACAGTATGTGACATTTTCCACAGATTTATAACTTGAAAGTACTAACTGATTCCAAGATACGTTCAGAAAATAACTATCAGGAGTCTCTAATGGAGAATTCTAGAGATACTTCTTAAGCAATAGTACATCAGTTTAAGTAGTCTATTTTGGGTTTTTTAAGCTAGTTAAAATCTTTTTCTACCCATTTTAAAGTGTGTTGAATTTATGGATGAATTAAAATGTATTTCAATGTATAAGTAGGTTTAATTTTTTTTTTTTTTTTTTTTTTTTTTTTTTTTGAGGCAGAGTCTCGCTCTGTCGCCAAGACTGGAGTGCAGTGGTCGGATCTCGGCTCACTGCAAGCTCCGCCTCCCGGGTTTACGCCATTCTCCTGCCTCAGCCTCCCGAGTAGCTGGGACTACAGACGCCCGCCACCTCGCCCGGCTACTTTTTTGTATTTTTTAGTAGAGATGGGGTTTCACCGGGTTAGCCAGGATGGTCTTGATCTCCTGACCTCGTGATCCACCCGTCTCGGCCTCCCAAAGTGCTGGGATTACAGGCTTGAGCCACTGCGCCCGGCCAGTAGGTTTAATTTTTACATGGTTGTTTAATTCTGTGATTAATAGGCCATTGAAAAATGAGTTTGTAAATTGTTGGGATTTTTCTTACTCAAGTTATGTGGAAGGTTCTGGATATCCTCACCCATTTTATATATTCCTACATTTTATTTTTATGTGGAAATTTTCTCTTTTTGGTATAAAAAAGTATATTATCTTTTCTTTGCAAATAAAGGGTTGGCGTCAATTTGCAACTAAAAAAAAAATGCACCAATGACCAAAAATTCCAGTTACAATATTTTCTGGACTATTTTGTTAATAGTCTGGATCAAACAGATGTCAGTATAGCAATTAAATCACACTGCAATATATAAATTTTTCTTGATTTACCTGCCTACTATAACCGTATCTTAAGTTCTCACATCTTACTTCAATGTCAGTGTTTCTAAATTGGAAAGTTGCTTTCTTCCAATATAATCTAGAACTGTGTTTTTTTGAATACCACAAACTAAAATAATAATAGACTACTTTTTTAACTTACATGCAAGATAGAAAAAAATTCTGCAGAAATTTTAAAAGATGGGGGGAAATGGGATGAATTAGGAGTGAAAAAAGTTCAAAATTTAAGCATCACAAAAAAATCTGGTTTCTTTAAAAAAATTTCTTAATTTTGCCTACTTTATCATTTTTCAAATAATTGAAACTTTACATAGTCTGTAGTCTTTGAAGTTTAATTTTTAAAGTGCTGTTCAGTAATTTCTCATTTCCAATTTCAAATTAAGTACCAAAAGTTGTGTATAAATACCATTAAGAAAATGACACAGGAGAAAAATATCAGGAAATTCTCCACTATAATTTAAGAATTTTACTCTTAAACATCAATGGCAATTAATATCCCTTTTTCTCTAATATTATGAATAGGTAGAATATGCATGCTTGCCTTAATGGTAAAAATCTGTAAAATTATGTAATGTCTCTGTATATCCTTTAGTCTAGAACCATATTTTAAATGTTCAGTATGCCCATTCTAACTGAATGGGTACTAACTGAAGAAAAAGCTCCTAAATAAAATGCGTAAATAAAAGATTGTACTGGTCTCATTATAACAGTAAACCTATTAAGTTACTCCCAACTACAGCAAGTTTACTTAGGAAAGAAGAGACTATTTGAAAAAGCATTCGGCAAAATAAATTTATTATCAAGAAAACCACTTGCAATGAAACACAGAATATCACAGCATAACTTACATTTTTATTGTGTCAGTTTACATAGATGAACACTAAAAACAACCATTTGAATTTCTAGATGAATTCATCATTACCCAGAAAATCAAATTTGGCTTCATGAATATAAATTCACTTTTAATGTGTATCATGTTTAGACTTTTTAATATACAAGCATGACTACGATTGCATAAAAGCTTCTAAATGTGATTTATTTAGTAAGAACATTACTCTAAGATATCACATTAAAGATTGCCTCTTAAAGCTCGGGTATCCAGCAGCTAAAAGGGTCAGCTACATTACCAAAAGGGAGATGGCAGATGCTGCCTATTAATAATGCCCACTGTCTTAAATCAACTGGAGCCTTCAGCCAAGACGCCTTCTGCCTGCCCTCTCTGGCAAGCCGCTCACACTCCAGGGAAGAAAGATATGTGCATACATACATACATACATACTCGGATGAATGGATGGACGGACAGATGGACAGACAGCTAGATAGATAGTAGATAGATAGATAGACAGACAGATAAATGGAAGTATTGTGTGTGTGTGAGTGTGTGTGTGTGTGTATGTGTGGGGGTGTGTGTGTGTGTGTGTTTGGCATATGGGGGGAGGGTTGCTGCTGTTAACAGAAGCATTTATAAATGGAAAAAATATTTGTAAGTAGTCTTATTGTTTTAATTTACTAGACCAAAGTTAAACAGCATCATATAATATAAAATAAATTATTTGTAGTGATTTCAAAGTGTACGTTAGACTAAGATTCACAATGCTGTGTTTCTGTGCCTTCAATTTAGAGGTTCTTCCTAGGCTCTTCTGAGAGAAATGGAGAAAAAGTCTTTAAGATGCCCCACATTAGAACAATAGAACTTGTGCTCCACTGAGAAATGAAGTAACATAAAAATATTTCTAGGAGTCACACTAAAACCTACACTTTATGTAGATCTCTTCACAAAGAAAAAGAACTAAGTCTCTCAGAAGAAAGTGATTAAATAAAGAGGTATATAATGAAGAACAAAAAAAATATTTGGGAGAAATACAGCATATTACTCATTAATAATTGTAGTAATTAAAAGTGTAGGAATCTCTATGATTTAACTAGACTATTGGGTCAAATAAATAGTCTATAGAGATAGGTTCTATATATTGACTAAATGAGACACAATCCTATTTAGACATACAGAAAAGGGAAAACGGAAAGAAAATAATAGATAGCTTACTGCACTTGGCCTTATATGTCCCAAAAGACACTTCATTTTGTTATACATTTTCTGTACTGGCACTTTTTCCTAGATGACATCATGGGACCTCCAGAAACAGTATTTCAATAGAAACAATACAAGTCTACATTATAAAGTATGAACGTGTTCAGGGCCTCCTAGGTAGAAATCTATACATACTTTGACCTATGTTGATTTATCTCCTCTCATATGACAATTACAGATCCTTTCTTCTGTGTCTGTGAGTCATCTGCTTGTCTACATCATCATTAAAATTCTGAAGTTCTTCCCAAAGAGCATCAGGATACTGTAAAATTCTGATACTAATTTTTCTTTGCTATAACCCCTTCTATTTTCACTTTCACATGATTACATATTTTATGTGGCCAGTGATGACATGCATGTATTCAAGTTTGATAAAAATATAAAATATTTTCATGGTAAAAATATATAAACGAAATGTTGACACAGTCCATTAGAAGATAACAAAATCTGCTTTTCTGAAAGTGGTTTGAGAAATTTTGTACATAAAAACACTTGAACTCATGACTGTTGGTATAAAATGAGGTCAATGCCAATAATTTCTTTTGAAACTTTTTTCTATAATTTTTTTCTTTTTTTTTTTTTTTTTTTTTTTTGAGATGGAGTCTCACTCTGTTGCCCAGGCTGGAGTGCAATGGCACGATCTCGGCTCACTGCAACCTCTGCCACCTGGATTCAAGTGATTCTCCTGCCTCAGCCTCCCGAGTAGCTGGGATTACAGGCGCCTGCCACATTTTCATGTTTTTAGTAGAGATGGGGTTTCACCATCTTGGTCAAGCTGGTCTCGAACTCCTGATCTCGTGATCCACCTTGCCCCGGCCTCCCAAAGTGCTGGGATTACAAGCGTGAGCCCCTGTGTCCGGCCAACTTTTTTTCATAATTTAAAGTAACAGTACAGGCATACTTATCAGCATAGTAAATATTAATTATGTACATAATAAGTTCAAATTGCAATTATCACCTTAATTATATATGGATCTAAGACTCTTAATGAAATATTCACCTGACATAATAAAAACGGTTAGTAAAAAGTCTGACCTAAACAAACAAATAAATGTTCCACAAATAGATGGGGTGTGGTGGCTCATGCCTGTAATCCCAGCACTTTGGGAGGCCAAGGCGGGCAGACTGCTTGAGCTCAGGAGTTCAAGACCAGCCTGGTCAACATGGTGAAATTCCATCTCTACCAAAAATTCAAAATTAGCCAGATGTGGTGACACACACCTATGGTCCCAGCTACCTGGGGGGCTGAGGTGGGAGGATCACTTGAGCCTGGGAGGCAGAGATTGCAGTGAGCCATGGGAACACCAGTGCACTCCAGCCTGGGTGACAGAGGGAAGCCTTGTCTCAAAAAAAAAAAAAAGTTTCACAAATAAATCCCCATCATCTGTAGAAGAGAAGATAGTATTACCAAAACCAAATTCCCACAAAATGAAAAACCCTTGTTTTAGGTCATAGTTTTATCCTACTCCTTCAACAAATGCTTTTTGGTCAAAAACATTTTTAAGTGGCCAAACTAAATGTTCTTTTAATTTTCCACAGGCTGAGTATTCAGGCTGTGAAGCAGCATGACTGTGAATCCTCATCTGAGTCACTTGTTTTCAGATAATTCGTTCATTAATCTCTTCATCATTCACTCATTCATTCATTCATTCACTCAACCAACATTCACTGAAAATCAACTCACTGCCAAGCATGAAGAAACTGAATAAGGGTGGTCCCTATATGAAAGAGGAAACATCTTTCTATAAGCCAATTCCCTGGAGAAAACTTCAGCTGGAGAAGGTAGTTCTCCCCAAAGACTTGAAAGTGGAGTGGCCCTAAAGACTACACACCACAGGACTCCAGTCCCAGCTACAGAAAAAACCTACTTAAGGAATTAAGACCTATTAAAATTCATATTGCAAAACAAAGGCCTTGTTTCCATGCTACATGGCTTACTGAATAAACTCCATCTAACACTGCTATTCAATTAGCTCATCTTTAGGACACCAAACTTTGTAGAACTCACTGGGTTTCTATGGATTAATGAAATTTTCTGGGGTCTTCTATGGGCTAGTGATATCTGAGCATCATTTGGAGGCTCAAATGGTTTAAGAATGAGATTTGCCAAAACTCAAGGTTCATTAATCCATTTTAATACTCTAAATGTAAAGTAATATATACTTCTACTCAAAATTGGATTTCCTGAACTCAAATGTGACATAATCTTGAAAAAATTATTCAAAATAGGCATGAATTTTCATGAAATATATACAAGCTGAAAGAAAGATATGTATTTGGGAGAAATAACATAAGAAAGGTAACAATAATCTTCCTAAAGGCAACATCTAACTATTGCTTAAGTATTTTAGCATTTAAAAATAGGCAAAGGTAACCTGGACAAAAATTATGGTGATTTTAACAAAACTTTAACTTTTCTTAAGAGAACAGTTTTTAGACACTAATTAATTAAGGAATAAAAAATAAAAAAGAGTTAAGATAAATAATTGATCCAAAATTACTATGAGAACGGTGACTTCATTGATTAAAAGTAAAGAATTTACTATATAAATTCTATGCTAGTAAACACAAATTCTATTTGATAAAAATATCAAAACAGAAACAAATAGTATTTATCAAGAAAGGCACAAATAAATAAAAATTATTTTATGATATTTCATATTATTTAAAGAGAACTTTATTTTGCTTTGCACCCTATTTTAAATTTTTTTAACTACAAAAAATGGTATATTTACTAAACTGAAATTAGCACAAATAACTAATACCTTTTTCTGTAAAGTAATTTTTGAGTAGAAAACAGCAATACACATTTCCATTTCTGGCAAAGATATGAGAGTCTGGACAAAAAAGAATAAAGCAAATAAATAGGTTTAATGGATCACCTATGTATGACTACACTCCTTACTTAAAAAGTAATTCGTTTCAATGATACATAAAGAAATCCCTACGTTTAATTCTAAGTCATAAAAAAATTTCTATACCAACACAAATACCGAGAATTCTGTTCCATACTTAGAGTACGTCTGCCTTGGCATTACTTCTATCATATCACTATGCTACACACACCAAAAAAATTTTTTAAAAATTTAAAGAGCAAATCTTTCCACAAACTTGTAGTTTTCTTTAATAAAACTCTGTAAAAAGTTCTAAATTTTGCCTTTTTTAATGATGATGGTTTAGTGGCTGCAGTAGTTGCAGTGATGTCAGTTACACTAAGGAACAACAGATGGGTTGAAGGGAAGAACAAAGCATTTCCTAACATCTGGAAGCCTGCAGATATTGAAAAAGCAGTGAGATAACTTTTTAACTGCATCCCTCCCTTATTCCCTATGTGATTGTGTTTTAATTTTTCATATATTTGACTTAAATTTTAAGTACTCTGGATATTGTCTCCATGTAAACTGTGTTGCAGCTGCTTGCTCACTCACACACCAGCCCCATACTGCATTCACATGGTATGCACATTGTCATACCATGTGCATTTTCGAAAGTGGAGGTCTTTATCTAACTATAGGACCTTAACAGATATATTTGCTTGCTCCATCATTAGTAAAGTCTTATAAAAGCAAAAAGCAGACTTTTTACATTCTTAAATGCTTGAAGTTACTGTGACATTCATTCCAAAATGCAAACTGTAGATATTCCAATTCAGAATAATTTCCTTCCAAGAAACTTTTTTTTTTTGAGATGGAGTCTCTCTCTGTCGCCAGGCTGGAGTGCAGTGGTGCAGTCTCGGCTCACTGCAACCTCCACCTCCCCACTTCAAGTGATTCTCCTGCCTCAGCCTCCCGAGTAGCTGGGACTACAGGCATGTGCCACCACACCCAGCTAATTTTTGTATTTTTAGTAGAGACAGGGTTTCACCATGTTGGCCAGGCTGGTCCTGATCTCTTGACCTTGTGATCTGCCCACCTCAGCCTCCCAAAGTGCTGGGATTACAGGCGTGAGCCACCACACCTGGCCCCAAGAAAATTTTTAAATGTTCAATTAATATGAATTGTAACTACCCATATAAAATTTGAAGGTAACAAGATGGAATAAGAAGATGAGAGAAATAGAAATAAATGTAAGTTAAAGATAAAAAGTAGTATATGAAATGTTGCACCTGAAATGCAAACACTACCATTTTTTCTCATTGTATTTTGACTACTGAAATGCTAGTAATTTCTAATTTACAAGCCATAACTTTTCCTTCAAATAAAAAGAAAAAAGAAATAGTTTTACATATCACTGTCCTTAAAACCCTTAACAATTTATCCTTCATTTTTTATTTATTCCAAATAATTTATGTTTAAATCTAATGCATCTAAATTATTTTAGATTTAAATGAAAGAGCCTTGGCTGCATCATTAGTTTTCCAAAGATGCAAGCTGATTTTTAGAATGCCTGGGACTTTCTAAAAGATATTTAAGGAATTCATCCAGGACTTTCCATCCTTCAGTTCCACACTCCAAAAGTAATAACTTTTATTTTAGGCTTCTGCTTTCTGGTTTTTCCAGGTGTTTACCCTAACAACTCTAAATAATATACGTCTTGTCAGATAGAATATTGGATAGCACTAATCTGAAAGGGAAGCAATTATCTTAGAGAAAGGAAATGTATCAGAGTTTTTCAGTAAAAGCAAAAAATGTTGGGACTTCTAGCAATATGGTGGACAAATACTCTGAATGGACCTACTGTATTCTGCTTTTCTATATTGTAACACCAGCTCACTTAGGCTGTAATTAGCTGTTTACATGTTTTCTTATGAGCTCGGGTATGTTATGTGATCTCTCTATGCCTCAGTTACATCATCTATAAAATGAGGATAACCATATAGTAATAATAGTAGTAATTGTTTTAGAATTAAATATGTTAATATGTCCAAAGAATTCAGAATATTGCCTGGCACATAATGACACAAATTGCTATTATCATCATATGAACTCTTAGAACAGTGTCATTGGGAAATAACATGTTACTCATTAGCCAATAAATGTATGCTCATAAAACATATTCATAATATATACTTTATGCTATCAACAAATATAAAAATACTCTTGCTCGAAAACATTTGAATATAAAAGGTAATTTTTTGATGAAATACAAGAGGAAAAAGGGTAATAAGTCTTTCTTCACTAAGCAAAGCTTTTATCTAGCCAAGTCGTTTCAAGATCAGAACATAAGTGCTAATTATTAATAGAACATAGTTCATTATGTTACATTATTCTACATTAATGAATTAATTCCCATAATAACATTTTGTCATCTTCTACTTGAAACTGTTACAGTCTTGCCAATGCACCACAATGTAGCAGTCTCTCATTGTGAGGTACCACCCAGAGTTTTTTGTCTCAAAACGAAGAGAATTAAGTAGTGTGGACACAAAAAGGGTGAGGTTAGAGCACAAGTTTAATAAGCTAAAGAAGAAAGCTCTCTGCCATGAAGAGGGGGCCTGGAAAAGGGTTGCTGGTTTTACAGCTGAAAGTAAAGGCTTTTATAAGAAAACAAAGGAGGGCTGGGTTGCCTAATTGCATAAGGCACGAATTTCTCGTAGCTCCACCCCATCCTCCTAGTGCGCATGTGGGTCCTTAGCTTGAGTAATCCATATTGCTTTGTTCTCCTTACTGCACATGTTTCAGGAGACAGAATTTTCCATTGCGGGCATGTCTGGGCAAGTCGCCCGTGTAGCCTTTCTTATCTGTGCAGCTCTGGGCATGTCATAGGCAAGCCCCGCTGTGCAAGTTCCTTGATCTGTGCCGGAAGCTTGATTTTTCAGGCTGTTCTATTTGAAACAATTTAAGCAAGGACCCACCCTAACTGCCTGCCTGACTGGTTTCTTCCTTTATCACCTCTCAAAACAGTAACATTTTAAGCTTAAATTAATTCAGTTTTCTTCTATAGTCTTAAATATTACACACACAAAACATTATATGGGTATCTGTCCTTTTTCTGGCACATCAATAAAGCAGGTAGCAAGTCCCCTTTCACTTTACACTTATTTTAAATAGTAAACTGCACTTTAGTGAACAAAAGTCAGTGGATTTTCTCTATTTAAAGGCAGGGAAACCACTGAATACAGTTCCACATTTTAGAATATCTGGGAACCCCCACAGCCTGTTAACTGACAGTTTCTGTTGATCAGATAACCTAGAGTTAAAGACCTATTTTATCAGGTGAGACTTAATTTACTTACAAGTTTCAAGCTAGAATTCCAAAAATGACTTAAATGATATGATTATTCATCTGCTTTACTTTTCAACCCAATTTTTATTAAGTTCAATTAATACTGTTCTCTTGAAAGGTAAACACGCACCATCACTCTCCTAAATCTTTTTTTCTTAAGATGTAGGGGATTTACCAAGGTTTTTAAAATGTTAAACCTGACGTGTTAAAGACTTAGAAAGTTTTGAATAAGCTACCAATGTAGCTCTTTGTAGAAATTAAGAGTCTAATGATGAAATGATGCCAGTGCATAGCAAGCAATAAAAATTGCTAATTCTTGCATTTCCTTTTGATTCTAATTTTAAGTCACCCAACATTAGCCTATACCATAAGAGTTATATATTTACACTTTTTTTATTCTGATAACTCTGATTTGTGCTGCAAAGCTAGTTCTGAAATACAGGTTATATACTACTTAATAGAATAAAGGACTAAGTCCACCCAAAGTTCTGAATCCCAAAGTTCTAAGTTCTTCTACAAGGAGCTTAGTAGCACATAAATCTTATGTTATCAAAAAAAAAAAAAATCACTTTTTCCCATTTCCCTTTTATATTACAGTAAGCAACTAAGACAATATAAACTTTTTCCTCTGAGAAATACAGATACAGAGATATTTCTCTTTTTTTATTCTGGTGATAACTCAGATTTGCACTCCAGAGCCAGTCTAGAAAACAGGCCATACACTAGTTAACAGAATAAAGGACTAAGTCCATCCAAAGTTCTAAAGTTCAAAGTTCTTCTGCAAAGAGTTTAGCTGCATATAAACTTTACGTTACTGCCCCCCATACACAAATAAATCACTTCTTCTCTTTTATATTCTACAGTAAGTAACTAAGAAAATATAAACTTCTTCCTCTGGGAAACAGAGATATTTTCCAGGATTCTCAGGAACCCATAAAAATAAACTCATTCTATCTTTGAAACCAGAAAGTCAAATTTCAGTTATCAGGAGGGCCCACTATCTGAAGTGAGGAGAAAAAATGTTAAATCACATGTATTTTCTAAGAAAAATGAACGGCAAAGTTAGTAACCTGACAGAAATGATCCCCGGGACCAAAGGGCCAAGAAGGTATGTACTTAGTGAAAGGCAAACCCTTCATAACTAGTGAAAAGCAAACACTTTCCCTTTGTCTTCAACCCTACTGCAACTGAATCCCCTATATATCAATTATGGGATAGAGAATGAGGAACCCAAAACACAAAAGCATTTTTCCTACCAGTATAAATTATTTTCTTTGAGATTGAGAGTTTCATTTTTAAGAGATGTTCACAGTCTCGATGACAGTACGTCTAAAGAAGTTTTTCAGTGGAAATATGTGGTAATAAGTAGAATTCTACCACTGAAACATTTAATTTATAAAACAGAAAATTATAAACCCAACTGGCATTGTAACTGCAACTACTTATCCTCGGCTATACGGTGTTTCTAAAATCTCTGCCAGGCAAATTAAATAGACTTACTATGGAATGTAACAAAATCAAACAATCTGGAACTGTAATTACTATGATATTGTTCATGAGAATGGAGGATGCTGTGTTTTGCATTATTACATTAAAAATAACATGATCATGAAAACATGAGCCAAGCAGAAGATATCTAACTTTTCCCAAGGAGAAGTTTTCTGAGAATTACAACCTTGACTGACAAATAAAAATAAAGATATGGCTTTTTAATTTATTTAAGGATTCCTACAAGGTCTTTTCCATGTGAATAAAACACTTATCAAAATAGCCATATTACAGTGTATGAAAGTAGTGTACCAAATGACAGGCCATACGTCAATAATGGTTTAGCCATATGGCTATAAGGACATTACAAGCACAATTCTTGTGCTTCTCCACTTTAAGTTCCATCAATATAATATCTAGGGGTCATCTCATAAAGACCTTTGATCTTACACAATGGAAATATATGCATGCATGTAATGATGACCATCAAAAATCATGCAACAAATTTTACCCCCAAAATCCTTCAATGAGATTGACATTTGTCCAAATTATGTTTACTGAGGTACCAATAAGAAGAGGAAGAAAAAATATACGAACTATGACATAATTCTGTTCCTTCATCCCCCATTACTCATATTAAGTTACAGTATACCACAATGCAATAGCAGATTCACTAGGCCCTAAACCAAAGCTCTCCTCTTTTGATAGGAACCCATGAAAGCCAAGAGTTCTGTCACTCTACCTAACATTTCTGATTATAAACTCACTGCCCCATCTGATTCAGAATTCCAAGTTCTATATGAGCCAGAAAACTGTGCAGACATCTGTTAGTGACCTATGATTGAAGCAATATATTTTATAACTACCCTCTTGAATCTTTCCAACCTCTACCACTGCCCATGGCCCCTTACACTATCTATTGACTTCCAAACACAGGTGGCAAATTCTATAAAATTGTCCAAGTATAGAGATTAATAATAGTGTATTTATTATATACTCAGAGATAAAGCCCCAAAATAAACACTATAAACATGTTTCAAAGTAAGATGTACTTGGTACTAGTGCCTCATGGGAACTGTAACTTGGCACATACTACACTGGTTAGGACTAGCAAAGATACAGGAGGTAGCAGGGAAGTGGCTGGGAAAAAGACAGCACCTCAGCAGACTAAAAAAATCTTCCACTGTAGACATAGAAAAGATCAAAATCAGTGCCGTGGTTTCTCAAAACAATGACATAGAACACAAATTTTATACATTTCCCCAGAAAACAGAGAAAACAAATGACAAAGAAATGAAAATTACGGGGAAAAAGAGAGCAGATATTGGGAACAGAAAATAAGTAGCCAACCAAAAGATATTAGTTTTCCTGAAGGACATATTAAATCAAACAAAACTGAAGAAATAATCAAAGATATAACATAGGAAACCTTTATTCGGCAGCAAAACAAATGGTTTAAACAGATTAAATTCACTACATTCCCAGTAATATCAAGGAAAATATCATACAGATATACGGTGGCAAGTGTGGCATTTACAGGAAAAATGAAAAACATTCTACAAGCAATCAAACATAAAGAACTGATTACCTACAACAAAACAAAAATCAGGTTGTCCATGGATTTCTCCTCAGCAACAATAAAGACTGACAAAGACTTGAATTCTAATCAAAGATAATACTGCAAAACTTACCAAAAACAGCAGAAAGTACTACAATAACTACTACCTCCCAAAAAAAGGACATTGAATGAGGAAATGACTACAGTCACAATCAACAAACTTCGAAGCCTACCAAATATCTTAAATTCTGGACCACAGTAAGATAGGATACCAAGAGCTGGCACCAACTCTGCAGACTTCAAGCAGAAGAGAGAGTCAGGTCCTAGACTAATGGAATGAAATTTAAGGACATGGGTGGGATACAGGAGGAGTGACATCAGAAAAACCAGAATGGAAGCGAAACATATGGTCTTCTATCTGTGCTTTTATCAACTTCCTAACCAATGAAGATAGAAAGACAAGCAGCAGCCACTGATTCTTAGGACCAAGGACCTGTGACAGGGGCCGTTAGGGGCTTCTGTGAGGCTCACTAGCCTCTTGAACCCTGAAAACCAAGGAAAATGGACGCCCAGGGCAAAAGAGAAAATAAACAGAGTGAGAAGGTGAAAATAGTCTCACTCTCAGCTCAGGTGATCTGAGCTAATCATCACTCTCCCTCGAAACTCCCCACACAATCCTTCAGCAAACTGCTGTCACCATTTAAAAAATGAATAACTGCAAAATAAGAAGAGATGTATGTGTGGAAATTGCAAAAAAAGGAAAGGGGTAGACATGAGGGAGATGAGAACATAAAAGACAGAAAATATCCATAGCAAGAACTTCCTAAAGAAACAAAAGAAGAATTCAGACAAATAGTTACCCCTTGTATCAGTGAAATAAAAGAAATCATTTTTGTCATTGTTTGGAAAACTCAAACAAAAGATACAGGGGCTGAAAGCCACACTAGAAGCAATAACTAGAATAAATAAATTTTTAAAAAATGAGAATAAATACACTAAAAACCAACTCAAGAACACGGATAAGCAACGTGAAAAAAAATCACAAAAATCAAAATAGAAAGAACAAATATATACAAATAATTGATGAGGAGTAATGTTTTAATTCTTAAGGACTGAGATATAAGTCAGATGAGCATCCAGACAGAAAAAGTAATTCATCCAGTAAGATGGCTTTTTCAAAAAAATTAAGCTACCTTCAGACTTTTCCACAGCAACTTTCAAAACCAAATGGAATGTCCAAATTTCAGAGGGAAGTTAAAGTTATCTTCACGTATAAAAGCAATATACAATTCTTAAGGTAAGAACATTTATAAGGCTTCCCACAAAACTACAGGATGATTAAACTCAACTAACCAAGAAATGAATCAAGATAATTCAGGAATAGTAAAAGAACTAGTGGTAAGCTTTGACTCCATTTAGATAAATCAACAGGATGAAAGCACTATAGAAATTGTGATTACAAAAAATGTATGGAAATGTTTTAAATTTTGACAAAATAAATAATAATATACCAATAATACCAGAATTTGACAAGAAGAGAGGAAGAAAACATAAGTATGCTATTTTCCCTATGTTTCACAACAGGAAGTCAATGGACACTACCAAAATTTGAAATGCAGCTTTAAAAGACTAACGGTATCAACCAAAAAGGCATGTTTTCTACTCTTGTTGAGAGAAGTCTTTTAGAAACTGAAATATAATGTAAATAAACATTTATAAAAAATTCACATATTCCTTCCACTTCACCTATTTCTCTTTTCCATTAGGATATAATGAAATAAATTTATATTTTAAATTCATGGTCACGCACGGTGGCTCACACTTGTAATCCCAGCACTTTGGGAGGACAAGGCGAGTGGACCACGAGGTCAGGAGTTCAAGACCAGCCTGGCCAAGATAGTGAAACCCTGTCTCTACTAAAAATACAAAAAAATTAGCCGGGCATGGTGGCAGGCGCTTGTAATCCCAGCTACTCAGGAGGCTGAGGCAGAGAATTGCTTGAACCCAGGAGGCGGAGGTTGCAGTGAGCTGAGATCACGCCACTGCACTCCAGTCTGGGCAACAGAGCGAGATTCCATCTAAAAAAAAAAAAAAATTCATGTGGTCCTGTTTTGTAAATTTTATTATATGCCTAAATTTGTATGTGTGTAGAGAATAATATCAGGGTTGATATTTAAAAGTGCTAACAAATGTTCATTCTATTTGATAAGACTCAAGTAACTTTAATAAAAAGCTATTTTATTTTTCTTTGTACCTTTAAGTAACAGTTTTAAAAAATGCAGTTCTACACTTTTTACAAAAATCACAAAGGTTATTATTTTCTCTAAAAGCCATTTAAAAACAAATAAGAGGCAAGGCATGGCAGCTCATGCCTGTAATCCCAGCACTTTGGGAGGCCGAGGCAGGAGGATCTCTTGAGGCTAGGAGTTCCAGACCAATCTGGGCAACACAGGGAGATCCTATCTCTACAAATTGTTTTTTTAATCTACCAGATGTGATGGCATGCACTTATAGTCCCAGCTACTTGTGGGGCTGAGGTGGGAGGATTGCTTGCACCCAAGAGGTCAAGGCAGCTGTGAGCCATGTTCACACCACTGCACTCCAGCCTGGTCAACAAAGCAAGACTCTGTCTCAAAAATAATAATAATAATTTTAAAATTAAAAAAATAAGGAAGCAACATCAATAAAGTTTGAAGGTGAAATATAACAATACATTCTTACCACAGAATATAATAACACCCTATATCATTCCAGTGAAAATTAAATGAACCTGTTGAGAGATGAAGCATTGGCCAGACACAGTGGCTCACACCTGTAATCCCAGCACTTTGAGAGGTTGAGGCAGGAGAATGACTTGAGGCTAGGAGTTTGAGACCAGCCTGGAAACATAGTAAGATCCTATCTATACAAAAAAAAAATTTTTAATTAACTGGGTGTGGTGACACATGCCTGCAGTCCCAGCCACTTGTGGGGCTGAAGTGAGAGGATTGCTTGAGGCGAGGCATTCAAGGCTGCAATAAGCTATGATCATAACACTGCACTCCAGCCTGGGAGAGAGAGTGAGACTCTGTCTCAAAAAAAGAAAAAAAAAAAAAGGCATAGACCACAGCATACCAAAAACTAGTATCTAAGTGAACTCAAAGCAAACCAATGAAAAAATAAGCAAACAAAAACATATTAAATGGAAACCCAAAAGAGGTCATTTTATAGTGATAAAATTTTTTAACTCACCAAAAAAACAGCTATCAGAAATATAAGCTAACACAGAATAAGAATATCTAAACCAAAAATGCTTATTCAACAGAAAACTGACAGAAAAATATAGTAACGAAATACTAATATTCTACTCTTGCAACTATAACAAATAGAGGAAAATATCAATAAAAATGCAGAGGTGCCAAATATCAGAATGTATACCTTACGCAAATTCCAGGAATATTTATGATTTTTCTGTGGAATGTAAGAATTCACAAAGAAAATCCTTAAAATACAGGATAGCAAAAAGTATATAGGCTCACATTCTCTTTCTATAATACAAAAAAAAAAGACAAATTAACAGCAAAACTTAAACCAAAAAAAGAAAATGTCACTTTGGAACTAAAAATATTTTGCTAACAAATTTGGTTTCAAGTAAAATATCCTTCTTCTCTCTATGAGTCTGTTTTTTCATATTTTAAAAAGGTTTTTCAACTAGAAGATCTTATAAGGTCTTTAGAGCCACACCTCTTCCCCTGACACATAAAAACCACAATGACTTTTAAGTATTTAGGAAGCATATACCATATGTTGATCTTTCTCACTGATTATTCGGTGTGACATGCAAAAGTAAAATGGAATGTATTCTCTAGTTGGAGAGTTAGGAAAATCAAATAGTAGTTCACCAACATAATTATAAATGTGATAGAAATTCAGAAAAGGGGAGACCATGATAAGCAGGAAAGGCTTATTTATGTGACTTGAGCTATGTCTTGAAATAGAAATATGAAAATCCAGAAAAGATATGGGGGAAACATTCTGGTCAACAATATTATATCAATGAAAGCTAAAGAACAAAATATTATTGAGCACACATGGACATAAACATGGGAACAACAGACACTGTGGACTACCAGAGTGGGGAGGGAGGGAGTGGCTGTGGGTGGAACACCTACCTATTGGGTACTATGCTGACTACCTGGGTGACAGAATCTGTACCCCAAACCTCAGCATCATGCAATACACTCATGTAACAAACTTGCACTTGTACCGGCTGTATCTAAAATAAATGTTTTCTAAAAATTAAATAAGCTAGGAAATTTTTTTAAAAAGAAGAAACTGTTAAGTAACAAACTTAAAATAAGTGACTATTGCAGACCTAGCCTAGGAAGAAAAACATTGAAGTACTAGACCAAATTGTTCAAAAATGAGTTGCAATAAGTACTGCAGTAAGATTTTAAAGCCTGCTGTGAGCTGCCAGCAAAGTTTAGAATGGTTCTCATCTCTGTGAAGTTTCATTCAAATGGACTTCCACTTGTAGATATATTTGATATCTCCAGAGACAGTAACATCACTGATAAATGATGATCTTTATTTGCCACTGGAGAAAATGACCACCGCAGAAGATGCTGGGCCAGGTTTCCATAGCTACTTCATGCAATGAGAGGTAAACAGTAATAGCTAAGAATTTAAAGAAGATTATCACAGTCAGGCTCTTCTGATTCTGTAATCTGTGTATTGATTTCAACTTCCCATAGTGTGACCTACAAAAATTAAAAATAATTAAATAAAAAACAATTTAATCGAGAATGAGATTTAATCTGAAAAGGAAGAAGAAAACACAGACAGAATTGGAACTGTTATGTAATAGACAAGGTAGAGAGGACTAAATCTGCCAAGTAGGTGAGAGTGCAAAGAAAAAAAGCATCTTAGACTCTGAGCAAAATGCTGTTACTAAGTATAATTGCATCAAGTTGACCCAAATCCAACATTTCTTATTCACTGAAAAGAAACATATTTAAAAAGCAGCAATTTCCTTCATAAATAAACACATTCAACCAAGGAAGCTTCTACCAAAAAAGCTTTAACCCTAAAGGTAATAAAAAGCAAGAGAAAAATTATTTCAGTACTCTCAATTTCAAACAACTTCCTAATATAAATATGTGAGCTGAGCACTTCGGCTCATACCCATAATCCCAGCACTTGGGGAGGCCAAGGTGGGAGGATCACTTGAGGCCATAAGTTCAAGAACAGCCTGGGCAACATGGTGAGACCTCATCTCTACAAAATATGAAAAAATTAGCCAGGAATGGTAGCATGTGCCTTTAGTTGTAGCTACTCAGGAGGCTGAGGCAGAAGGCAGAAGTTCAAGGCTGAAGTGAGCTATAATCATGCCAAAGAATTCCAGCCTGAGCAAAAGAGCAAGACCCTGTCTCTAAAAATAAATAAACAGATAAGCTATAGCTAAGTTAGTAATAATTACCTTTAAAATTCTAACAGATTATGATATTGATTTGAGTAATAACTCTCCCACATGGTATGGCTAGACTTGCGTCAATTAAATGCTCTCTCTACTGCAATGTCATGAATGAATTTTGTTTGTACAGTGAGCAGGAAGAACTCATCAGGCATTTACAAATTTGGGGGCTTATCCAGGATCCACCCTTGCAAATATCTGCCTGTGGTTCGTAAGCCTCCTACCAGTACAACAGACCTAAAGGTGAGCTCTGGCAACTGCTTATTTCTTCTGAGGGTCATCTCTGGCAATGTACCTGCTGGTGAGGCACTGTCAACCCACAGGGCAGAGATCTAATTACACTGAAGAAATAGTTCTGGAACCTGTCTGAAATGCCTCTTATTTAAAAATCTGTTTGCCTTCATCACATACAAAGGATTAGCCCATCTGCAATGCCACCTCCTGATATGGGAAACAGCTATTCAGCTGAACTCATCTAGTCTTGGGACTAGGAACTAAAAAGATATGGGATGGTATATTTAAATTTGCTCTTTCCTGTTTATGTGAATCTGTATGTCTAATAATCTACTCATTATCCTATAGTCTGCGGTTCACTTAAGTGCCATGCTAAAACTGTGGATGAGAATATTAACGTCTTTGTCATATAAGGCTTGGAACCCCAATCAGGCACCTATGAGTGCCTCCAAAGCAGTTCCACTCCTCTTACCCTAGGGGCAACCCATACCCCAACTACGCCCCCTGTCAGTAGGAAGAAGTTGGAGCAGTTCTCACCCTTTTCCCATCTCATAGCTTACACCTCAGGATTGAGGCATGTTGAAACTCAAAGGATGAAAGTGAAACAGCCTTTGCAAAAAGTATTGCAGTGAGAAAATTATGGCAGTGGGGGAGGCATGATCTAGCCTACAAACCTCTAGCCTCTAACATTCAAGTTCCCTTAATTATTCCTAGGCTTAGGCTAGGCTAGCTGTGGGAGACGTTTAGTTCATAGTTTAAGTAAAACTAGCCCTTCCCCAAAACTCAACTGTCTTTGTAAAGCTAGTGAGAGAACACCAGGCTAGGAAGATAGAGGAGGCTGAATTTTGCTAAGGTGTAGACAAAAACAGCCATTATTCCAGAGGTCACAAGATATGCAACTTCCCCAATATTCCTGCAGATAACATCACTATTGTAGAACCTAACAGTGGCCTTGTAAGAGATCTTTACAGGATTTTTGCATTTCTGAAACCATGATGGTTCCACCTGGAACCACCAGCTGCTCCCAGAAGTGATTCACCATGCAAGAGGATCATTTCCCACATCCCTATGATTGCACCTTCCAAACAATTAGCAGCAAGCACCCATTGCCTAGCCACCCCTAACTCTTCCCCCAAACAACTTTTGAAAAACCCCTAACCTATGAGCCTTCAATAAGATTGATTTAAGTAATAAGTCTTAATAATCTTCAGTGTGGTGTGACTGGCCTTGCATCAATTAAACTCTTTCTCCACTGAAATTCAGTGAATTGATTTTGTTTGTGCAACAGGCAGAAAGAACCTGTCCAGGGTTACAGTATCTGGCCCACAATATTTTCAGCTGTCTCCAGGAAATATTTATTCAATTGTTCCTCATATAAAAAGGGAACCAATTACCTACTCAGTCATTGGGCATTAGATGTGTTTTGTTGGCAAGATAAAAAATGTGGAGCTCTTCTTAGGGAATGAGAAAAAGAGGAGCATTGAAAATCCAAGTGCTGTGATTTCTCGTCACATTAAATAACAGCAAGACCCTCTAATGAAATGATGAGCATCCTCACATGGCCTTGTAAAGTGTCAGCACTGGTTTCCTCGGGCCTCTGCAGGGTAAACGTACTCTTCCCTTACAGATTCGCAGTCTTTGTGGCTCATAGACACCAATCCCAGAGCCACAGTCTGTCCCCAGGTGATGACAATGGGAAGAAGGCCAACTATCACAACTACTGCAACTACATCATAGAACAGATCTTCACAGGTGGCCTGCAGTTGGATGCCACCTGCCAAGTCTGCCATGGAGTATCCACCACCATAGACCCCTTGTGGGACATCACCTTAGATCTACCTGGCTCTTCCACCCTCTTGTGGCCCATGAGGTAAGGGAGTGAGGGCAGCATGGTGAATGGCAAGAGTCACATTTTGGGCTTGCAAAAGTGAGAAGCCCACCAGTGCTCACGTGGCAAGGAAGTGTCTTCCTCACAGGATGGCTGTTGTTGATCAGGACAAAAGCAGGGCTTTTCTTTCACATGCCCAGGATAGAGCCTTGAGAAAAGATGTGGCATTAGCCTGCAGTTGGCTGCAGATGCTCTTGCTAGTTTATGGTATATTTTTTTCTTTTTTTGCCAGATGACTAGATATTGGTGTTCACTAGCTTTGCATTGTGTAGGGTATCTGTAACACCAGCTACTATTCCAACATCACCCCTGTAAATGATCTGACAGCCAAAGAGCAAAACTGGAAGCTCCCTTACCTTTTGTGGTTAATAACCAAAACCTCAGCGTGAGCTAAGAGCTGAGTGCTCTCGCCATGGTCCACGGCGTATTTTGCAAGTGATTAAAATATAGTTATGGTGTTCCATACATACGATCATTTTTGAAATTATCCATTTACTGCTTCAGTTTAGATAAGTAATAAGATTTAAGATGTGACTATTATAAAATGTATTTAAATAACTGTAGCATACAGCTTACAATTGTGGTGAGGGCAAAAAACTTTCCTAAACTTTATGTTAATTGAGTCTAGTGTTTTACAATCTTTATTTTCTTTTGCATGCATTAATTAAAGTTTACTGAAGAAGAAAAAAACTCTAATAGAAATTACAATGGAATTCTTTCAAACAGTCTAATCCTATACTTTGTGTTAAGTTACATGTAAGAATAAGAAAAATCTTCAGTTGAACAATTAGAATTTATTTTTATACATTAATTGTGGAAAATACTAATGGCAATATTTGGATTTAATTGTTTATAATGGTCATCTTGCAAAAGCTATGAGAAATAGGAAGGTTCACTCACAGGTACCTAAAATAAAATGACAGGCTACTTATGAATATAAGCATCATGATGCACACTATATGAAAATTTGGTTTTTTACTAATAATAATATTTCAGTTATTATTGACCCTTAACTCGTAAGTTGTATCTAGACCAAAAACTATAAAAATTAACAAAAAATATCTGCTGAGAAGTCATATCTTTGCACTTCCCTCAGTATGGTGACTCTTGAAATGGGTACATCCCTTGTACATAATGTATGTATAAAAATATATTTATTTCAACTAAATGTTCTCAATAAGGTCGTTCTACCTATCATTCTCCTGTGCTCAAAATACGCACCAAAACCCCAATAATTTTTAAGTATTTCAAGATATTGGCTCCTGAAGGGCATGAAGATTGTAAGCCAAAATGAGGCCCATACCCACCAGTGTGGATCTGTCTTTTTGCAATTGAACTGTCACTTAAGAGACCAAGGAGAACAGCTTTGGATGGATACATAGACTCCTGAAAGAATTACTCTTCCAGAAGTGAAATACTTGATGTGCCCTGCTGGCAAGATGTTTTTCCTGTTCTAAATCCTTCTAAGTAAATCTGATACAAAATGTCTGGTGAGTATGAATATTCTGTCAAATTTAAGAAGACTATGTGATGGACATTGCAAAAGCCAATCTCAAAATTTTTAAATTATTTTTCAGACAGAAAATAACTATAACTTGTCTTACGTGCATAGCAATTAAAATTATATTTTTTTCTCATAAAACATAAGAAAGCAACTTCTTTTTAAAATATTCAATGTTTTCAAAAAAATATTTCCATTTTTCCAAAATTCAGGCTTTAGATTAAACATTGATGCAAATATGAACACCCTCTGTTGAGCTTCAACAATAATATTACACTCAAGCCCTTAATAGGAGAGAACAACTCCATCCTGATCAGAAACTATAGGTGTCACTGAAGAATTCGACTACATATGGCTTTTTTTTTTTTTTTTTTTTGAGACACAGTTTCAAGCCCACAGTTTTTGCTCTGTCACCCAGGCTGGAGTGCAGTCGCGTGATCTAGGCTCACTGCAACCTCCGCCTCCCGGGTTCAAGGAATTCTCCTGCCTCAGCCTCCCAAGCAGCTGGGACTACATGCACACGCCACCACACCCGGCTAATATTTTGTATTTTAGTAGAGATGGGGTTTCACCCTGTTGGCCAGGCTGGTCTTGAACTCCTGACCTCAGGTGATCCAACCACCTCAGCCTCCCAAACAGCTGGGATTACAGGCATGAGCCACCGCGCCCCACCCCGTATGGCCTTTAAATGCTCAATAAAATATTATAAATAAGTAGAACTGAATACACCTAATAATCTATGAAGCTTTATGGAAAGTTGTGTTTCTATACGTTTGCTGATATTTTCAATTCCTAAACATAATCTAAGATGCTAAAAAGTTCATCGGCATCTCACTTTTTATACTGATGACCTAGAAAAATTACTCACTTATATGGACCATTTCTGTCAGTTTTGATAAATTTGGTAAATTTAATGTTAAAGTATGAATGCTGTTTTTCAGTTTAAATGCAAAGTAGCCCCACTTAAAATCTAAACTGTGTAAACACATGATCATCAACAATTCTGCATCACTTGCCTTAATGAAACGGCTGGAACAAGGTGAGACCTTATTATGATGAACAGTGTAATATCATCACAGTCTATCAGTGAATGTTCTCTAAAAGGGACTCATCAAATGCTAAAAGAAATCTTTTTGTATTCTAAAGAATAATCTATCAAGTAAACAATTTTCTTGATATCTTCATCAGCTTTTACCTTTAATTTAATAAGGATATCTTGCTAGAAATATTAAATGAAAATGATTAATAGCACTAATTATCCTTTCTTTCCAATAAAATTATATTTTAAATTACTTTCATTATTGACATTCATACTACAATGTCACTTGTAATTTTTTAATAAAATCACTCATCATTATTTCATAGAACTTCTAGAAAATTTCTTGACTAACATACTCTTTTAAAACTGTGTTAAATTAAATCACTTACTGCAAACAGCCCACTCTTACTGCTACAGGAATGTGGGGAAGTTGGGTGGCCCACTTCAGTGTCACATCTTGATAAATATGCAACATGTTATTATGATTTGCAATCAAAGTATTTATTGTTCCTTCAGAAACTGTAAGTTGAAGATACAGAAAAGAGACACTAAGAAAACAGTCATTTGAAACAGTATATCTCTTTTAGGAAATTGATAACACAAACTAATTCTAACACCTTGATTTTAATACATAAAGATTTTATGTAATAAAACATTATTTTGTAAGTTTAATCTACCAGTATAAAAAAGAAAGGAATCATTTTACAGTCTTGGAAGCTATAACTAGATAATCGCCAACATTTTTGCATTTCATCTAGAAAGCATGAATTTCATTAATATGTAACACATTTAAGCTAATGATTTACTAGGCATTCACTACAGATAATTCATTCTATTAGACATTACTATTGTGCTTATAAAAGAGTCTGATGTTCTCTTGAAAGCATCTTGAACAGACACATAATGGAAAGTATTAACGTATGCCGGAGGCCAATTTTACAAGTCATTTTGTACAAAGTAAAATGACTAACGAAACCAAATGTATGCTTTATATCAAACTTCTATTCAAACTTTTAAAGTTAAAATATCCATTACATATTCAGTATTAAACTGTTTTCATATATGTTTAAAATATGTGTATGAGTGTGGCTTTTTTCCGGTGTATATCACATAGCCTTGACATACGGAAGAGATAAAAGAAAATCTTTCTACACACCTGAGCAATACGGCAGAAAACAACTTGGGCTCCAGTCAAGCTTCTTCATGAACCGAATTTGTCCATTATCCTTAAGGCAAAAGAAGTTTCTCTCACCAAGAACAAAAACAGAGGATGCCGACTGATTGAAAGAGACAATACATATATCAAGGGCCTGCTCTCCAATATTTAGAGTCCAATCCACCTAAAAAGCAAAACTCAAGATCAATTTAGTTGCTAACCTCAGAAAAATTCAGTTATTTTCATATCAATACAAATTAAGAAATTGCTTTACAACAAAGCAGAAATATAAAGATGGGCTAATCTCTTTCATTTCTTTCTTCTTTTTTTTTTTTTTTTTCACTATGACCATTTTTCTGGTATTTTACAAGACTCTAATCAAAGTTTTGTTCCATGTCTTACCACGGACCAAAAAAGTGATATTAGCTATTCCGCAGTTCAAAATCACTAAAAAACTTACCTGCTTCCCTAAAAAACTTCCATGAAAACAATATTGTGCTTAATTTGCAAATCAAATTTAATAATCCATAAAAATTGTCATCATGATTGTACATGTGTTTTTATAGGACAACTAAAAATATATCAATATGCATATACAGAGTAGTCACCAAGCCACTAGAGAGTATAGCAGAATATTCTATACATAAGAGCAACTCCAGGATATCTCCATATTGCTGGGATGTGGTTAATGTTCAATAAATGCTTCTTAAAGTAATGAAAGAATGAATGTAAAATGAGCGCTTTTCAGGATTCATCTCCCATACAATATTTCTAAGTCAGGAAAATGCAAAAGAGCAAAGACATACCATTTTGAAAAACATTGGCAGACAGGCATATAGTTTTCAGTTTTTCTAACCTTTACTTTAGGTTCAGGGATACATAGGAAGGTTTGTTACATAGGTAAATTCATTTCACAGAGGCTTGGTGTATAGATTGTTTTATTACACACGTACTAAGTGTAGTATGTAGTATGTGATAGTTATTTTTTCTGATCCTCTTCCTCCTCCCGCCTTTCACCCTCAAGTGAAAGTAAGAACATATGATACTGAAGTGAGAACATGTGATATTTGGTTTTCTGTTCCTGCATTAGTTTACTAAAGATAAAGGCCTCCAGTTCCATCCATGTTTCTGCAAATGACATAATCTCATTCTTTTTTATGGCTGCATAGTATTCCATGGTGCATATGTACCACATTTTCTTTATCCAGTCTACTGTTGATGGGTATTTTGATATTTTTGAATTTGCTGAGGATTGTTTTATATCCAGTTGTGTAGTTGATTTTAGAGTATGTGCCATGTGGTGACAAGAAGAATGAATATTCTGTTGTTTTGGGATGGAGAGTTTTATAGATGTCTATTAGGTCCATTTGGTCAAGTATTACATTCAGACCTTGAATCTCTTTGTTAATTTTCTGCCTCAATGATCTGTCTCATAGGGCCAGTGGGGTGTTGAAGTCTCCCACTATTATTGTGTGGCAGTCTAAATCTCTTAGTAGGTCTCTAAGAAATTGCTTTATGAATATGGATGCTTCTGTGTTGGGTGTATATATATTTAGGAAAGTTAGATTTTCATGTTGAATTGAACCCTTTACTATTATGTAATGCCCTTGTCTTTTTTTATCTTTGTTGGTTTAAAGTCTGTTTTGCCTGAAATTAGGATTGCAACTCCTGCTTTTTTCCATTTGCTTCATAGAGTTTTCTTCATCTCTTTATTTTAAGCCTACAGGTGTACAGCATGTGAGATGGGTCTCTTGAAGGCAGCATATCATTGTGTCTTGCTTTTTGATCCAGCTTGCCACTCTGTGTCTTTTAAATGGGGCATTTAGCCTGTTTACATTCAAGGTTAGTATTGATATGTGTGGATTTGATACTGTCATTGTGTTTTTAACTGGTTATTATGCAGACTTGTTTATGTGGCTGCTTTATAGTGTCATTAGTTCATGTACTTAAGTGTTTTTTGTATTGGTAAGTAACAGTCTTTCTTTTCCATATTTAGTGCTTCTTTCAGGAGCTCTTGTAAGGCAGGTCTGGTGGTAACAATTTCCCTTCTCACTTGTTTGTCTGAAAAGATTCTTATTTCTCCTTCACATACGAAGCTTGGTTTGACTGGATATGACATTCTTGGTTGAATATTTTTCTTTATGAATGTTGAATACAGGCCTCGAATCTCTTCTGGCTTGTAAGGTTTCTGCTGAAAGGTCCACTATTAGCCTGATGGAGCTCCCTTTGGAGGTAACCTGACCTTTCTCTCTAGATGCCTGTAACATTTTTTCTCCATTTTGACCTTACAGAATCAGACGATTATGTGTCTTGGGGATGATCTTTTTGTATAGTATCTTGCAGGGGTTCTCTGCATTTCCTAAATTTGAATATCAGTCTCTCTAGTGAGGTTGGGGAATTTTTCATGAATGATATCCTGAAAGAGGTTTTCCAACTTGCTTGCTTTCTCTCCATCTCTTTCAGGGATGCCAATGAGTCATAGAGTTGGTCTCTTTACATAACACCAAATTTCTTGGAGGTTCTGTTCATTTCTTATCTTTTTTCTTTATTTTTGTCTGACTGTCTTATTTCAGAAAGCCTGTCTTCAAGCTCTGAGATTCTTTCCACAGTGTGGTCTCTTCTGCCATTAATACTTGTGATTACATTATGAATTCTTGTAGTGTGTTTTACAGCTTTATCAGGTCCAGTTAAGTTCTTTTCTATACTGGCTATTTCGTCTGCCAGCTCTTGTGTCATTTTATTGTGATTCTTAGATTTCTTGGATTGGATTTTGACATTCTCCTGAATCTCAATGGTCTTCCTTTCCTATCCATATTCTGAATTCTATTTCTGTCACTTTAGCCATCTCAGCCCAGTTAACAACCTTTGCTGTAGAATTAGTGTGGTAATTTAGAGGAAGGAAAACACTGTGGCCTTTTGAGTTGCCAGAGCTCTTGCACTGGTTCTTTTTTATCTGTGTGCATGAGTATTCCTTTTTGTGAGGTGTAAATTGAGTACAGTCAGTAGACTTCTTTTCTGGATGTTTTCAGAGGGCTGAAGCTTTCTGCAAGGTTTTTATTTATAGCTAAATTCTTGCCTATGGTTTCAAAGTGGGGTATGTTAGCAAGTGTATTGGTCAGTAGGTAGGCTCTTTCTCACTTATGTGGCTCCTCTCTATTTTCTTTTTTTTTTTTCCTTTTGAGACAGAGTGACGCTCTGTTGCCAGGCTGGAGTGCAGTGGTGCGATCTCGGCTCACTGCAACCTCCGACTCCTGGGTTCAAACGATTCTCCTGCCTCAGACTCCCAAGTAGCTGGGACTACAGGCACACGCCATCACGCCCAGCTAACTTTTGTGTTTTTAGTAGAGATGGGGTTTCACCATGTTGGCCAGAATGGTCTCGATATCCTGACCTCATGATCCACCTGCCTCGGCCTCCCAAAGTGCTGGGATTACAGGCGTAAGCCACCGCGCCTGGCCTTTTTTTTTTTTTCCAATTGGAGTCTCACTCTGTTGCCCAGGCTGGAATGTGGTGGCACAATCTCAGCTCACTGCAGTAGCTGCCATCATGCTCCCTATCAATGCTCTGAAAGTGTGGGCTCTTCTCCCACTTCTGTGCTGGCTGTAGATCACAGCTTGGCACTCCCAGGCTGCACTCTGCCTCTCTGGGGAGATCTCAGGCTTTATATTCCCTCCCCAGCTTAGAGGCAGCAGAGGAAGGGACCTTAGCAGTGGCTGGAACCAAGGGTCTTGTCTCCTGGTGCTTCACCCGAGAAAGATGCAGAGCTGCAATCAATCCATTAATTGGCCCAAAAAGGGAGGGCTTCACTGTGGGTCCAAGCTGGGGTCCCTGACAGGCATGTGTTATATACGAAAGTAACAGTGAATGGTTTCACAAAGAAAAATCTGCACAAAGAGGAACTGGGGGCTGCTGTGAAAGTTAGGGTATAATCAACAAACAATGGATCCAAGAAAAGATCATGAAAAATCACATTAAAGACAAGATGAATTTTTGGCCATCAAGACATGATCTTAGGTATTCATCTACTTTAGATACTAAAATATTTGAAGAAGGTATAAAATCCAAATGGGGCTGGCCAGAAAGGCAGATATTGCCAGTATATATACAAGAACAATCTGTAGAAGGGAGACAGCCTAGTGAACATAGGTAGGTGCATCAGACTATCTTAAGCTCAACTAGAATTTAACACTAAGAAATTATTTGATTACTATTTGGCTCAAGTATTGCTTACCTATATAAAATGATTCCACTGGACAAGACATGAATATCAGTCCCATGACAGTTATATTTCTCATTATATTGTAACAGGCTAGCATTCGGCTTTGTACATCAGTGTCTGTAACTCAGGCTGATGTGGGCCTCACTCTGAGAGGTGATTTATTCAAAGTGAACAGGCAAATCATGTTTCTGAGGCCACAGTCTGAGATCCAGCCAATAAATACTTTCAATTTACCAGGTACTGAATGCCACTCTCTGTGTGACCTCCGCTTAGGGAAATACACTACTTTCTGAATTAATGAGTCTCATAAAACACAGACATTTGCTAAGAACAATGATAAAAAAAAATTCTTCCAGTTCCAGCCAAGATGGAGTAATAGGGAAATGATTTAGCATCCCACCTAAAACAACCACAAAATGGACAAAATAAATGAAACAACAGTTTGCAAGGCACTGGACACCAGACAACAAAGCACAGCAATCCTTTAAAGACAGAAAACAAATGAGGTGAGTGGCATGATTGCTCCAGCCTTAAAAGAGTTTCTAGGCCATGGCGCAGGGAAGAACTTAGGCAGAGGCCAGCAGACTCTGTGAATTGTGGAGATGGATACTCAGAGTCTGGAGAAACCACATCAGTTGGAGTTAACAAGACAGCACACCAAATAGCTGCATACAGACAGAACTGTGGAGATCTGCAGAGAGTGCCCTCGAATACTCAGCTGAGTACTTACTGGCATATTCTTGTAAGGAAACTACACAAGGCCAGGGAAAGAACCACCCAAAAGATTAGAGATAACAGTGCCCAGCATTCACACAGGGTAAAAGATATTTCCTGTGCCTACCAGCCAGGCTGCAAAACCTCATAATTCTGAGCGAATTGGGTACAGTACTAAGAAGGATCTTGCCTGAGGAGTAAAGAAAAAGTAGCCCTAAAATGAGCATTGCCCTGGTCCCACTTAACAAGTCTTGACAACAAGGCCCCCCAAAATCAAACTGTTTCCAAGTAACTTAACTGTGTCCCAGTGATAACCTCAAGAACAGTTTACACATAAAAAAATGAAAAATTCACCAGCAGACCCACACTAAAAGAAATGTGAAAGGAATTCCTTTAGTCTGAAGGAAAATGAAACCAGATGGAAAGATGGAGTTATAGAAATTAAAAAGAACAACAGAAATTATACCTACGTGGGTAAATACATATTTTTCTTGTAATTTGAATCTCATTAAAATGTAATTGATTATTTATGTAAAAATAATTACAATGTAATATGGGGTTCACAGCCTATGTAAAAATAAAATATAGGACAATAGCACAAAGGCTGGAAGGTAGGAAACATAAGCATAGTTCTTATGTTATATATAAGGTAATATATCACCTGAAAATAGAGTTAAGCCAAAGATAAATAATGGAAACCCTAAGCAAACACTAAAATAACAAAACAAAGAGTTACAGCTAATAAACCAAAAAAGATAAAATAGAATTTTTAAAAAACTGGATAAAGCCAAAGAAAAGCAGAAAAAGAGGAAAAGGAAACAAAAAAAACTAGACAGGCATATAGATAAATAAAACAAAATTAAATGGCAGAGTATATATCATACTGATTTTAAAAAGCAAATCCCAACCAACTACATACTGCTTATAAATTATGCACTAGAAGTACACAGGCAGAAACAGGTTCAAAGTGAAAAGTTAGGAAAAGGTATCAGAATAACACTGATCAAAAGAAAACTGAGTATTTTACCAACAGAGTAAGTAGGTCTCAGAAAAAAGAAGATTATCAAACAAAAGGATAAAGGTCATTTCATAATATAAAGGGGATGGGTTGATCATGAAACAGAACAGTCTTAAATGTTTATGCACCTAATAACAGAATTCCAAAATATCTGAAGCAAAAAATACACAAATAAATACAGACATATGCCGGGCATAGTGGCTCATGCTTGTAACCCCAGCACTTCGGGAGGCTGAGGAGGGCAGATCACAAGGTCAGGAGATAGAGACCAGCCTGGCCAACATGGCAAAACCCCATCTCTCCTAAAAATACAAAAAATTAGCTGGACATAGTGGTACACGCCTATAGTCCCAGCTACTCAGGAGGCTGAGGCAGGAGAATCACTTGAACCCAGGAGGCGGAGGTTTCAGTGAACCAAGATCAGTCCAGCCTGGGCGACAGACCAAGGCTCCGTATCAAAAATAAATAAATAAATAAATAGATAGAGAAAGATAGATACATTTCCAAGGAGATACAGAAAAATCCACAATTACAGTCAGAGATTTCAATACCCCCCTCTCAATAACTAATAATAACTAGTAAAAAACAAATAACTAGTAAAAAAAACCCAATAACTAGTAAAAAAACGAATAAGGATACAGAAGAGTTGAACAACACTATCATCCACCATAATCTAATTGACATATATGAAACACTCTAACAACAGCAAAAAATACACATTCTTTTCAGGTGCACACTGAACATTTACCAAGATAGATCATATTCTACGCCATAAGACAAATCTCAATGAATCTAAGAGAATTCAAGTATACAAATTATTTTTCTGAACACACAAAAGACTTAAATAGAAATCAATAAAAAGGTAGCTGTGAGTAACAAAGGAAGCTATTAAATGTCTTCCCACAACTATCTTATTAAAAGCATTCCATTGGATAAGTTCTGTTTCTTCTGCAATAGACTGAATACTGCTCCCATGGTATCACAGTCCTGCAAAGTGACCATCATGTAACAAAATGAAGTTTACTGCTATTTCTCACTCTATTCACCAATCGAATGGAAAAACTACTCAACTGCAATTGCCTTCAGAATACATCCTCAGTGTGAGGCATGGAGTAATCAATAAAAACTGCAAATGATAAGGAAAGGCTATTCCAGACAGAAGAAAAACCATATGCCTAGAATGAAGAAGAGCCATGGAATATTTGGAACAATGAGAGGCCCTATAAGGCTGAAGTGCAGACTACAAGAAACAAATGGAAGAACACAACTATTGAGGAGGTCAAAGGACAATTTAATCACCATTATCATATAAGTTCATCTAGACATTTTGCTATGTGTTTTATATATTACACACAATCATATATTTATATATAAGATATATAATTTATCTAATAACAACAAGTTTTGAGACAGAGTCTTGCTCTGTCACCCAGGCTGGAGTATGGTGGCGTGATCTCGGCTTACTGCAACCTCTGCCCCCGGGGTTGTTCAAGCGATTCTCCTGCCTCAGCCTCCCAAGTAGCTAGAACTACAGGCATGCGCTACCATGCCCAGGTAATTTTGTATTTTAGTGGAGACAGGGTTTCTTCATTTTGGCCAGGTTGCTCTCGAACTCCTGACCTCAGGTGATCCACCTGCCTCAGCCTGCCAAAGTGCTGGGATTACAGGCATGAGCCACCATGCCCAGCCTAATAACAACATTTTAAAATAGATATTATCATCATTTTGCAAATGAGGAAACTGAGATTTAGTAAGGCTAACAAACTTGCCGTAACTTGCTCAAAAAAAAAAGTAAAGCTCTCAAGACCTGTTCGACTTCAATCTGTGCTTTAACTATTATTACTATGGTGCTTCTAAATTCTGTGCAAAATTATACCATATTTTTATTCATTGTGCTCTTTTACTTTTTACTACCAATGAAAAATATATATATCTTCATCTGATTCTTGACTCTTTCCAAGTTACCCTTCTGTTCTACCACCGTCTGAACTTCTGTATCCTAATACAGAAAATTCTGCATAATCTTCTCCAATATTATTATGTTAGTATTCTAAATTCTATATTATTTCTCCATTCAGCTTCCTTCACGTGTATCCTCAGATTTACTTCAATGTTTCCACCATAATTTTAGTTCCTTCTATTTTTTGCCTTGCTGTCTACAGAAGTTCTCAAGATAAGGAAGAGTTCATAATCACCATCTATTCCCCAATTTACATTAAATGCAGAATTCATCATTTACAATTTTTCTTAAAACTACTTTTCAAATTATCAAACTTCACCTTTGTCTGTGAGCTAACTACCTTTGTGACCTGTGAACTGTTCTCTTTTACTTATATATTTGGTCGCATGCCTATTAGTTACAAAATATTTAAAGAATTAATGGCCAAAACATTTCTAAATTTTATGCAAACTAAATATTCGCAGATGCAAGAAGCTTAACAAATCTTAAGCTCAAAAAGAGGGAAAGAAAAGTACACATTATAATCCCATTGCTCCAAACAAGTGATAAGAGAAAATCTGGAAAGCAGCTAGAGAAAACACACTTCAAAGAGAAGAATATAATCTACAAAATTTTGCCTATTAAGGAGAGATTTTTAAAATGTTTCCGTTTTTATTTGTTAAACGTGACTCCATCTGGATATCCATGGTTCTAGTGGTACAACTCTACAATCTGTTATACTACGACCATGACCAGGCATGTGTTTCCACTGCTTAACAACAACCAACTCAATTCTTAGGTCATTAATACAATCATAACACAGGAAAGGGAATGGCTGACTTTTTTTTTACATTTTCTTCCCATGAATTCTTATTCTTAACAAACATATGTGAGTAAATAACGGCATTATTGAAATTTGTATATATTAAAAAAAGGCCTTACAACTAGTCTTTTTCCAGAACCAAGTTTTTGCTGTTCAGTCTCCTGCCTTTTATCTGCATCTGTTGCAAAAGCAAGTACTTGGTACCTGTATGAAAGAAATAAAAAAATTGTAAATGAGTTTATAATTAAAAGTTATAAATTATTTTAAACTTTAAAAGTATACAATAATCTATAAACATTATAAAACACTTTTTCCTTGTTTTTAAAAACTGTAAAATTTAAGATTGAATTCTTATTGAGTGATATTGTGACATAAGACTGTGCAAAATGTCATGATAAAGAAATTATTACCATATATCCATTATTCAGCATTGGGAAAACAGCTCTACCAACTATCAAAGCACTTTCATTAGAATTTTATGTGACAAATAACAATACTCAAGAAAGATCTAACACCTAAATACCAAATAGACAGAAAAAATGTAAATATGCAAAGCAGTCAGATGGAGTAGAAATTATCAATACATAATCTATGGAACCAAAAAGAACTGAGTTTAACCCCAGTTTAACCACTTACTAGGTAAGTACATTTTTGGCAAATAATCACTCTGTGTCTGGCTTCCTCATCCATAAAACAGAAATAATAATAGAGTCTCTAACACAATCATTGTTAAAAGGATTAAAAAATAAATTATAAAGTACCTAGTATTTGGTATATAGTAGGTATACAATTATTTATTGATGGGTTGACAAAGAGACAGATTTATATAGAGATAGAGATCAATCACATAGTAGTTTGTAGCTGATAGGTAGTGAGTTCTCAGTAATGGACATTGTAATCTTTAAGTATTTTACAGCTTCCATTTCAATAGTGACATTTAGCTCAAATTATTCTTAAAAACAATTTATAAATATTATTCAATCTAGAAATCATTAATTTATCTAATAAAGTTGAAATTTCTATATTTCTCGTTAATTAATGACATATTTTTAGAATAATAAGCTTACTCGACATAAAGCAACTACAGACTCATATATGCCTTTCCCTCCTATTGAATCAAAACTCATATTTTCTAAGAGACAGATATCTGAGAGTATAAAAATCAGGGACTTGAATGAAAGCAATGCAGCATATCTAAATGAGCACTGAAATGTACAATGGTCTTCAAATGTCATATACCAACTCTGAAAATATCCTATCTCAATCAAGAATAATTCACTTATAAAAAACTGTAACTTCAGTTGAATGCAGAATGACTACGGTTTAAGATTTTGCAAGACAGAAGCTGATGACGAACTTAACAATAGCCTATAAAACACAGATCATGATTATTTCCTGATTAAGAACAGCCCCAGCCTCCAGCTCCCAGCATGAGTGACACAGAAGACGGGTGATTTCTGCATTTTCAACTGAGGTACCAGGTTCATCTCACTGGGGAGTGCCGGACAATCAGTGCTGGTCAGCTGGTGCAGCCCAACCAGCAAGAGGTGAAGCAGGGAGAGGCATCACCTCACCTGGGAAGTGCAAGGGGGAAGGGAATCCCTTTTCCTAGCCAAGGGAAACTGAGACACACACCACCTGGAAAATCGGGTAACTCCCACCCTAATACTGTGCTTAACCAAGGGTCTTAGTAAATGGCACACCAGGAGATTATAGCCCACACCTGGCCCAGAAGGTCCCACGCCCACAGAGCCTCCCTCATTGCTAGCACAGCAGTCTGAGATCTAACTGCAAGGCGGCAGCGAGGCTGGGGAAGGGGTGCCCACCATTGCTGAGGCTTAAGTGGGTAAACAAAGCCACCGGGAAGCTCGAGTTGGGTGAAGCCCACCGCAGCTCAAGGAGGCCGGCCTGCCTCTGTAGACTCCTCCTCTGGGGACAGGGCATAGCTAAACAAAAAGCAGCAAAAACCTCGGCAGAGGTAAATGCCCCTGTCTGATAGCTTTGAAGAGAGCAGTGGATCTCCCAACATGGAGGTTAAGATCTGAGAACAGACAGACTGCCTGCTCAAGTGGGTCCCTGACCCCTGAGTAGCCTAACTGGGAGACATCTCCCACTAGGTGCAGACTGACATCTCACACCTCACACAGTGGGGTACAGCCCTGAGATGAAGCTTCCAGAGCAAGAATCAGACAGCAACCCTCACTGTGCAGCAATATTCATCTTCTGCAGCCTCCGCTGCTGATACCCCGGCAAACAGGGTCTGGAGTGGACCTCAAGCAAACTCCAACAGACTTACAGCTGAGGGTCCTGACTGTTAGAAGGAAAACTAACAAACAGAAAGGACACCCACACCAAAACCCCATCAGTACGTCACCATCATCAAAGACCAAAGGCAGATAAAACCACAAAGATGGGGAAAAAGCAGTGCAGAAAAGCTGGAAATTCAAAAAATCAGAGAGCATCTCCCCCTCCAAAGGAACGCAGCTCATCGCCAGCAACAGAACAAAGCTGGACGGAGAATGACTTTGACGAGATGAGAGAAGAAGGCTTCAGTCCATCAAACTTCTCAGAGCTAAAGGAGGAAGTACGTAACCAGTGCAAAGAAACGAAAAACCTTGAAAAAAGAATGGATGAATGGATGGCTACAATAATCAATGCAGAGAAGACCTTAAAAGAACTGATAGAGATGAAAACCATAACACGAGAACTACGTGACAAATGCACAAGCTTCAGTAACCTACTCGATCAACTGGAAGAAAGAGTATCAGCGATTGAAGATCAAATGAATGAAATGAAGCGAGAAGAGAAGTGTGGAGAAAAAAAGAGTAAAAAGAAATGAACAAAATCTCCAAGAAATATGGGATTATGTGAAAAGACCAAATCTACGTCTGATTGGTATGCCTGAAAGTGATGGGGAAAATGGAACCCAGTTGGAAAAGACTCTGCATGATATCATCCAGGAGAACTTCCCCAAGCTAGTAAGACAGGTCAACATCCAAATTCAGGAAACACAGAGAATGCCACAAAGATACTCCTCGAGAAGAGCAACTCCAAGACACAAAATTGTCAGATTCACCAAAGTGGAAATGAAGGAAAAAATGTTAAGGGCAGCCAGAGAGAAAGGTCGGGTTACCCACAAAGGGAAGCCCATCAGACTAACAGCAGATCTCTCGGCAGAAACTCTCCAAGCCAGAAGAGAGTGGGGGCCAATATTCAACATTCTTAAAGAAAAGAATTTTCAACCCAGAATTTCATATCCAGCCAAACTAAGTTTCATAAGTGAAGGAGAAATAAAATCCTTTACAGATAAGCAAATACTTAGAGATTTTGTCACCACTAGGCCTGCCCTACAAGAGATCCTGAAGAAAGCACTAAATATGGAAAGGAACAACAGTTACCAGCCATTGCAAAAACACGTCAAAATGTAAAGTCCATCGATGCTAGGAAGAAACTGCATCAACTAGCGAGCAAAATAACCAGCTAATATCATAATGACAGGATCAAGTTCACACATAACAATATTAACCTTAAATGTAAATGGACTAAATGGTCCAATTAAAAGACACAGCCTGGCAAATTGTATAAAGAGTCAAGACCCATCAGTTTGCTGTATTCAGGAGACCCATCTCACATGCAGAGACACACATAGGCTCAAAATAAAGGGATGGAGGAAGCTCTACCAAGCAAATGGAAAACCAAAATAAGCAGGGGCTGCAATCCTAGTCTCTGATAAAAAAGACTTTAAACCATCGAAGATCAAAAGAGACAAAGAAGGCCATTACATAATGGTAAAGGGATCAATTCATCAGGAAGAGTTAACTATCCTAAATATATATGCACCCAATACAGGAGCACCCAGGTTCATAAAGCAAGTCCTTAGAGACTTACAAAGAGACTTAGACTCCCATACAATAATGGGAGACTTTAACACCCCACTGTCAACATTAGACAGATCAACGAGACAGAAAGTTAACAAGGATATCCAGGAACTGAACTCAACTCTGCGCCAAGCAGAACTAATAGACATCTATAGAACTCTCCACCCCAAATCAACAGAATATACATTCTTCTCAGCACCACATCACACTTATTCCAAAAATGACCACATAGTTGGAAGTAAAGCAGTCCTCAGCAAATGCAAAAGAACAGAAATTATAACAAACTGTCTCTCAGACCACAGTGCAATTCAACTAGAACTCAGGACCAAGAAACTCAATCGAAACCACTCAACTACATGGAAACTGAACAACCTGCTCCTGAATGACTACTGGGTACATAACAAAATGAAGGCAGAAATAAAGATGTTCTTGGAAACCAATAAGAACAAAGATACAACATACCAGAATCTCTGGGACACATTTAAAGCAGTGTGTAGAGGGAAATTTATACCACTAAATGCCCACAAGAGAAAGCAGGAAAGATCTAAAATTGACACCCTAGCATCACAATTAAAGAAACTAGAGAAGCAAGAGCAAACACATTCAAAAGCTAGCGGAAGGCAAGAAATAACTAAGATCAGAGCAGAACTAAAAGAGATAGAGACAGAAAGAACCCTCCAAAAAATCAATGAATCCAGGAGCTGGTTTTTTGAAAAGATCAACAAAATTGATAGACCGCTAGCAAGACTAATAAAGAAAAGAGAGAAGAATCAAATAGATGCAATAAAAAATGTAAAGGGGATGTCACCACCAACCCCACAGAAATACAAACTACCATCAGAGAATACTATAAACACTTCTACACAAATAAACTAGAAAACCTAGAAGAAATGGATAATTTCCTGGACACTTACTCTCTCCCAAGACTAAACCAGGAAGAAGCTAAATACCTGAATAGACCAATAGCAGGCTCTGAAATTGAGGCAATAATTAATAGCCTACCAACCAAAAAAAGTCCAGGACCAGACGGAACCAAAAAGAGCCCTCATTGTCAAGACAATCCTAAGCCAAAGAACAAAGCTGGAGGCATCATGCTACCTGACTTCAAACTATACTACAAGGCTGCAGTAACCAAAACAGCATGGTACTGGTACCAAAACAGAGATATAGACCAATGGAACAGAACAGAGCCCTCAGAAATAACACCACACATCTACAACCATCTGATCTTTGACAAACTTGACAAAAACAAGAAATGGGGAAAGGATTCCCTATTTAATAAATGGTGCTGGGAAAATTGGCTAGCCATAAGTAGAAAGCTGAAACTGGATCCTTTCCTTACTCCTTATACGAAAATTAATTCAAGATGGATTAGAGACTTAAATGTTACACCTAAAACCATAAAAACCCTAGAAGAAAACCTAGGTAATACCATTCAGGACATAGGCATGGGCAAGGACTTCATGTCTAAAACACCAAAAGCAACGGCAACAAAAGCCAAAATTGACAAATGGGATCTCATTAAACTAAAGAGCTTCTGCACAGCAAAAGAAACTACCATCAGAGTGAACAGGCAACCTATAGAATGGGAGAAAATTTTTGCAATCTACGCATCTGACAAAGAGCTAATATCCAGAACCTATAAAGAACTCAATCAAATTTACAAGAAAAAAAACAAATAATCCCATCAAAAGGTAGGCAAAGGATATGAACAGACACTTCTCAAAAGACAACAGACACATGAAAAAATGTTCATCATCACTCGCCATCAGAGAAATGCAAATCAAAACCACAATGAGATACCATCTCACACCAGTTAGAATGGCAATCATTTAAAAGTCAGGAAACAACAGGTGCTAGAGAGGATGTAGAGAAATAGGAACACTTTTACACTGTTGGTGGGACTGTAAACTAGTTCAACCATTGTGGAAGACAGCGTGGCGATTCCTCAAGGATCTAGAACTAGAAATACCATTTGACCCAGCCATCCCATTACTGGGGATATACCCAAAGGATTATAAGTCATGCTGCTATAAAGACACATGCACACATATGTTTATTGTGGCACTATTCACAATAGCAAAGACTTGGAATCGACCCAAATGTCCATCGGTGACAGACTGGATTAAGAAAATGTGGCACATATACACCATGGAATACTATGCAGCCATAAAAAAGGATGAGTTCGTGTCCTTTGTAGGGACATGGAGGCAGCTGGAAACCACCATTCTCAGCAAACTATCGCAAGAACAGAAAACCAAATACCACATGTTCTCACTCATAGGTGGGAATTGAACAATGAGATCACTTGGACACAAGAAGGGGAGCATCACACACCAGCTCCAATGTGGGGAGCGGGTAGTGGGGAGGGATAGCATTAGGAGATATACCTAATGTAAATGATGAGTTAATGGGTGCGGCACACCAACAAGGCACATGTATACATATGTAACAAACCTGCACGTTGTGCACATGTACCCTAGAACTTAAAGTATAATAAAAAAAAAAAAAGATCTTGTCGTTAATATGAAAACGTAATGTATATAAATTTCATTCATTTTATAAACATATAGTAGGGATCTAATACAAACATTAACAATGGAAAAACTACTACATGATCTATACTCATAAGGAGCTTCCACACTAGTTGTAGAGACTCATATACAGACAGCTAAGTATAACTCAGAGTATCCTGTGCTAATTAACAGAAGGTATTCACATAGTACCAATAGAACATGGTACATAGTACCAATAGTAACAACTAATTGGGGAAGAAAAGATATGCTCTTGGTATAGGTTCAGGAAGAGAAAGCTACATTTTAAAGGATGAGTGAAAATTCTATCACGCTGGTAAAGAAGAAGGCATTACAGTAAAGTAAATAACACATGCAAAGGCATGCAGCAGTAAAGGAGACATGAAAGGCCATGACAGGAGTTTAGGAGAGATGCATGACAGGGAGGAATGAGTCATGGGCCGCATGAAGTAAAAGGGAGAAGATCTCCGCCTTGAAAAATCATGCTACAAAATCCCACAGGCAGCTGCAGCAAATCTCTCTATACCATCTGAGATTGACCTTCAAAATTCCAAAGTCTCTAAAAGTGCAAAACAATTAGACCTCACATTCTGAACTCCAAATAGGATTGCTTTCCTATTCCCAATTCATAACAACAGAAATAGTATGCGCTGGTGACTAAAACATCATCCCAGAGCTTGTCCTGCTATGGATCTAACCCTAGGCAATGAATTACTTAGGTGGGTCATTTCCTGCAGAAACCAACCTGCCAGGGGATAATATAGATGTTCATGAGATTGTTACAAAGGTCCAAAACTCTTTGAGCTATTTGAAGCTTCTTATATAACTATGGTCATTATTTCATCTAAGAAATAAGTGAGCCTGTAAAGCGGCCTTATTAACATTAAAACAGCAGGCAGAGGCATAGCCAAAATTGACTACTGATTTCCAAATCCAAACCATTTATCTTCCTAAAAGACAACTCAGAAAAGTATTTTATTACTTAAACTTAACAGCAAAATTAGATGATGACAAACTTACAAGAGCATCTATTTTCTGGTTCTTCCTTAACTCCTCTTAACTGTGACCAATAAAGTACGTAAAAATCTATTTCCAAAACCAAACAATTCCAAGCAGATTTGGAAATTCTGAAATAAAATATTTGGGTCTTTTTTCTTACCACTCAAGTGTTCAGTAACATAAGCTACACAAAAAAGTTTCCTTGTTGAGACTGCTGAAAGAATAATCAGGGCCAATGTAACAAGATCTTATGAAAGAGTGCCATACACGTCCCTCAGAACAGAAAGGCACTAATCGCAACTACAGCAAGTGCAGGTAAACAGTGGTGCTTTTGAACTCACTAACCACAAATGCTTAACAGGTCCTGTAGTGCACCAATAACAAACTCAACCACATAATTTAATACTCCATATTGCACTGCATTGTAAAAACAGCAGCAAGTAACTAAAACACAGATTGAGGCATCACAGAGCACAAAAGTAAACCCTCCAAAATCATTTATTTTCAAATGAAACATAACTATCACCTCAATGAGTGGCAGGAAGTTTTGGAACCCTGACATGTAACCCAGAGAGCTTTACTAGAAATGGAAGCTTGAGATACAGAGCATTATTATGTTGATTTCAACTATACCTAAATTCTTGACTATGCCAGGACAAATCCTTTTCACTGAAAGATGCCAGTAACAAAACAGAAGCCTTCTTTATACACTTTTCACTCTTTTGTCAGTTCTCATCAAACACCTACTTTCACCAAGGTACAGTGCTAAGCACTTCAGGGGATACAGAATTCCTGCCATCGAGAAGTACTGAGCTTAGTCAAGGAGAAAAACAAATAAATGTTTGCTATCAGTGAAAGCATGAGTAATACCTAAGGGAAGCACTGAAAAACTACTATGTAAATTGAGAAAAAGGAGATGTTGCTTACATCTAGGTCAGGGAAGAACTGAAGGGGAGCAGGGAGGCTTCTAGACATAATTTCCATGTGCAGACAAAGAAGGAAGAGCGCTTCAGACATAGGAGATAGACAGTATGTGCCAAAAAAAAAAAAAAAGAGAGAGAGAGAAAAGCCTTTAACATATATGGAGACTACAAATATTTCCATTTGGTCAGAGCCAAAGATTGGAGAAGAATACTTCTTCTTAAAATAGTCAATTAAATTCAACAAAAACACTTTTAAATCTTTATTTAAGGCTGATTATTTACTTAGTAATGTATTAGGAGCTATTGAGGGGTTGCTGGGGAAGGGGTATAGCAGACAGGAGAGAAATAACACCCATGGCAGATAGACTCTTTTAGGGAGCCTCCCTACATTCAACTCTTGGAGGTCCCACCTCAAGGCCTCCTCAGCATCCTATGCAAAGCTCTGCTATAGCCTGTATCACAAATGGACTGAAGTGTCTGACTTCCCGCCTCCTTGAATTCTACTTGAGGATAAGAGGCATGTCTATTTGACTACATTTCCAGTACCTTGCACAGTATGTAGCACACAAGCCTGTTGAAAAATATTTGCTGAATGAATGACTGAATAAACAAATGGAATTACTCAGTCAGTGAACAGATGTTTAAGACAGATTCCTCTCTCAAGAACCTGATAATGCAAGATACTCTGGAAAATGTCAGTATAAGAAGGCAATACATGACAGCCAAACATCAGTGTTTTAGGCAGTAATATATTTAGGAGGTGAAAAAAGGAAGACAGTTGAACCAGTTAACTTCAAAAGTCACTTCCAAGTCCAAAAGTCCACATCATAGAGGTAAAATGGGACCGGATTATAAAAAGCACTGAATGTCAATTATAAAAAATCTAGGCTGGGTGTGGTGGCTCATGCCTGTAATCCCAGAAATTTGGGAGGTCGAGGCGGGTAGATTGCCTGAGTTCAGGAGTTTGCGACCAGCCTGGGCAACACAATGAAACCCCGTCTCTACTAAAATACAAAAATAATTAGCGGGCGTGGCAGCATGCGCCTATAGTCCCAGCTACTCGGGAGGCTAAGGCAGGACAATTGTTTCAACCCGGGAGACAGAGGTTGCAGTGAGCCAAGATCGCACCACTGCACTCCAGCCTAGGCGACAGAGCGAGACTCCGTCTCAAAAAAAAAAAAAAAAAAGTCTAGGTTTTTTAGTAAGAAATAAAAATTATTCTGGCTTAAAGAGGTGTTTTAAAAGAAAAGATATGAGAAGGACCCTTCAAAGTTTAGAGAGAAAAAAAAAAATAGAAATCCAAGTGAAAAAATACAGGCCTGAACCAATGGGAATGGGAAGGAAAGGCTGAATAAGAGAAAGTATTAAGGGCACAGATTACTGACTAAATCAGTCTGAAAGGCAAAGGATAAGAAAAGAGAATAAAAGATGATCAAAGTTTGGACATACATGGCCCTTACTCTTACCCCCAAAAAAGGGCAAACAGGCCAGGAGTGATGGCTCATGCCAGTAATCCCAGCACTTTGGGAGGCCAAGGTAGGAGGATCACTTAAGCCCAAGAGTTCAAGACCAGTCTGGGCAACATAGTGAGACCCTGTCTCCATTTAAAAAAAAAAATTCAAGGGCAAACAATTCTCTTACTTCAAAAGAAAAATGGCGCTCAAAGTGTGCCCCTGAATTAGATTCACCTGGAGTAAAAATTTACAATGATGATTTCTGGGTCTTATCCCCAAACCTATTAAAAGAAATCTAGGGGACTGGGGACTAGCATCTGTAAATGTGCATTTTATAACAGGCTGTCCAGGTGACTCCTACGCACACTGAAGTTTGAGACCCTGAGCCTTCACTGGTTTTTATTTGAACATAATTAAGTGGGGTTTAAAGAAATGAAAGGTATCAATATCAAAAATGAAAATGAGTTATGTGTTAAAGCCTATTCTATTAACTGATTATATTCTATTAACCGAATATAGACAGATTTAATAAAACCTCAAAAGAACAAACTTATAGTTTTCATGCTTTCTCCAAAATCCAAAAATGCAGCAGTGATTATCATTTAATATAATCTATTACAAAGTTGAAAGCATATATAAGTACAACATACTACTTAATGTTGTAAACCTTCTTGATTGTCATCATTTCACAATAATCTCATATCTCATGCATTTTTGCCATTATAAATGATCCACATAATGGATAACATGTACATTTTTTTAGTCTAAGACAAAGATGAATTTAATAGATTGGTATGTTGGAGAATTACCACAGTTAAAACAATGTGAGCTTCTGTTAGATTAAACTCACACATTAAGGAAATCTACACATTACTTCTTTATCCAATCACTCCTAGAGTTATTATCAAATTAATTCCTATGCACATATTTCAAAGAGTAAGTAACTGGGTGTTTAAATATTTGTACTGTGACCCTAGCATAGCACTAGTTGGCAGGAGGTGAGGCACAGAGCTGGGTGGAAAGCTAAAAAGCAGATCTCCTAATATTGTTGAAGTTTGGCAGGCTTGAGTAAACTATACAGATATTTTTTCCAACCTCTCAAAATAAATATAATATTTTATTTATTACCAGTAGCAATGCCACCATTCAATCATCTCCTTTGGACAAAAGCCATAAGAATTATAGACGGAATATTACATGATGATACACTTCCTAAATCAGTGAAATTCTGCTTACTCACAAATATTCACTTATTTTCAGAGTTTTAACCCTAGGTGCCTAGTCATTTACAAAAAGCAAATGGCTACTTATGAAGAGAAAACTGCATTAACTTGTTATATACACAACATTGAAACTTGAAGACAAAAATTTACATCTGTTGCCTGATGAATTTATATCTTCTCCCCATCTTGGGAAAAATGATGTGGCCAAAAATAATGTTGAAAAGCTATAATGATGTGCTGCTTAGATGTTTAAAGATCTAAATGTTGCCATCAGTAAGGTAACACAATAAAGCTACTAAAGACACTGAAACCCTCCAAGGCTATTTCTTTTCCCAGCATGAATTTCTACTTTCTTTTCCCCATTCTCTCTGCCAATAAAAACCTTCCTCTCCAAAAACTCAAAACCTTGACTTTTATTTAAATCTAGCTGGTAGAGAAGAAAACGGTCTCTCTCATACACAATTTACCACGACCAATAAGAATTTCTAGCAAATAAGTATAAACTATTTGCCTAGGATCATTTTCATACTTCACTTATACTACGAATTGTTCTTTTAAAAAAGTATTAACATTCATATTAACAGTTCATGCCAGTATTTTTCCTATGTCACACACATTCCTTTTTATTATAAAAGCATTCCACAGCTAAATCTTCAATTTGGCTTTTTTCACTCAACATTGTGTTTAATTATTTACTGTATCAAGGAACAATGACAAAAATCATTGAGCATTTTCTACAGGGTGGTAACTTGACATACATTTAATCCCTATAACAAACTTGTCAAAATGAATAATATTACCTCCTTTAGAGCCAGGATAAGGACAGCAACCATCAAACATCTGGAGTGGTAAAATCAGGATTCCAATCCAGGTCTGCCTCCCAAACCACTGTTCTATATTGCCTTTCAAATATTTTACAATAGTAAATGATATTGTCTAAGTCACCACGATCACATTTTGTCAAAGAAACCAATCTCTTTTTCATTTGTGATATTGAAGCCCTTTGTGGACAAAAATTAGTCAGCAACAAACACACCAAAAAATCATGATTCCAAAGATTTAACATCCAAACTTACTTATAACTTTCCACTTGTCGGCAGGAAGAGACAGTAATGAAGGAATCTGTACGGGAACTGTAGGCAAGAGGACCAGGCAGAAGAAAGCCAGGGAGAAATCTTCCAAAAGCATAGCTCTCCTGCTCAAATACCATCAGCATCCCATCCATAGACTGGATGCAAATTAAATCTCGACCTAAAGAAGAATTAGAGAAAATTAGATGGCCTATTCTTTTTATAAATATAATATTTTTATTAATCACTATCTACAACAAGTATGTCTTAGGCACCAATTTTACATAAATCATAGCATTAAGCAGCATTGGGTGTGAAAATTACTAATAGTGAAAAATACTAATCCCTGATTGCCCTCAACTATAGACTGATTCTGCGGTGTCTTCTACCATTAGTCTATCAATATTAAGTACAATATTCACAGTTCTTAAAATTTACTGAGATGATGGAAATGATGATGATTTCTATGATACAGTTTAGTGTCCCTAATCTGAGAAAGATCTAGTGACTATAACCTTTCATGTCCTGCTAGTGTGATTAGTATATCTTATAATGTATTACATAGGAAAAAATTATGTTAGAGGAAAATTAAGTTACTCATTAAGGGAATAAATAAAAGGCCAGTCTTGTGCCTTGTCATCTCTAGCTCATACACCATATACAATAAGTACTATAATAACTATTCTATATCACCTTGAATATCAGTGACAATCTTAAATAGTATACTTAGATTTTAAAAAGAGCTCAAAAAATATCAAATTGCATAGAAATAGATGATACTCTTCTTGTTGTATCTGTCTAAGGACAATCATACAGCTAAGCAACTTAAAAAGAAAACATATCACCAAAGGAGGCTAAAAAGAAAGAAAAAAGAGAGAGAGCAAACCGAGTTTTGCAGTGCTTATTACTGCACTATACTCTAACCCATCTCAACTAATACAATAGATTTATCAACCTTAAATAGTCTGAAAGACGTTCTAGGATGAATATTGTCTGCGAATGAATGTTCACTAAACACACATCTGAACCATTCAGGAATCTCTCTTTAGAGAGATAAAAATTGTTTATATTAATGCTGTTTGAAAAGTATTCTCTCAATACTCAGATTCTTTCATAATGTATAGTAGGCTTTACAGTTACTGTTTTAAGCTTTGTTTTTGTTGTTGTTAATGTTTTTTGGGGGTTTTTTTGTTTTGTTTTTTTGTCTTTGAGACAGAGTCTCACTCTCTGGCCAGGCTGGAGTGCAGTGGCATGATCTCAGCTCACCACAACCTCCGCCTCCTGGGTTCCAGTGATTCTCCTGCCTCAGCCTCCCAAGTAGTTGGGACTATGGGCGCCACCACGCCCAGCTAATTTTTGTATTTTTGTAGTATTTAGTAGTATTATTTTGTATTTTTAGGGTTTCAACAATGTTGGCCAGGATGGTCTCGATCTCTTGACCTCAAGATCCGCCCACCATGGCCTTCCAAAGTGCTGGGTCTACAGGCATGAGCCTCCACGCCCAGCCTAAGCTTTGTTTTTTAATGTTATCCTTATCCACTATGCTATTAAAAGTTTCCAAAAAAGATGTGAGTTTATATGTATGCTGTATGTGTATGCATGCTGTACACATGTATTCACAGAGACACAATCAGACAAAAAGAATCTCATCTAGCTATTTGGCAAACCTACCTGTCTGCAATCAACAAAAATGTATAAGTATAAAAATGCCTCTAAGTAGTCGAAATAAATGCTGCAAGGTCTTTGTAATAAAAATCATGCAAATTTTCAAAGGTAGGATTCCCAGGTCCCAATAAAGGCATCAATTCTTATTTTAATTATGGTTCTAACAACTGTCGTTTTTATAAACAAGTTACTGATATTCCTGTAGTTTCAGCCTTCTCATTTGTAAATTAAGTATATTTGTATAAGAGCTCCAAGGTTATCAGTTAATCTTCAGCAAAGGCGCCAAGAATACACAATGGTGAAAGAATAGTCTCTTCAATAAGTGGTGCTGGGAAAACTGGATATTCACATGCAAAAAAAAAAAAAAAGGATCCTTATCTTACACTACACACACACACACACACAAAAGATCCTTATCTTACACTATACAAAAAAAAAAAAAAAAAGGATCCTTATCTACACTATACAATCAAAATCCACTCAAAGTAGTTTAAGATTTAAACCTAAGATCTGAAGCTGCAAAACTCCCGGAAGGTAAACATATGGCGAAAAGCTTCATGGCATTGGTCTTGGCAATGATTTTTTGGATAGGACACCAAAAGTACAAGCAAAACAAAAAAGAAGGGGGAGGACTACATCAAACTAAAAATTTTCTGCACAGCAAAGAAAACAATCAATAAAAAGCACATAATGGGAGAAAATATTTGCAAACCATATATCTGATAAGCAATTAGTCTCTAAAATATATAAGAAGCTCACACAACTCAATAACAAAAAAACAAATAAACCAATTCAAAAATGGGTAAAGGACAAGAATAGACATTTTTCCAGATAAGATATACAAATGGCCAACAGGTATATGAAAAGGTGCTCAACATCACTAATTATCAGGGAAATGTAAAACAAAAACCACAATGAGATATCACCTCACATGTTAGAAAAAAAGAAAGAACTCCTGCCATTTACAACAACGTGGACGAACCTAGAGAACACTATGCTAAATGAAATAAGCCAGACAACAAAAGACAAACACTACATGATCTCACTCCTATGTGGAATATTTTTTAAAAGTCAAATTCATAGAAACAGAGAGTAGCAGGGTGCTTACCAGGGTTCAGGGATGGGGAAAATGAGGAAATACTGGTCAAACGATATACACTTGCAGTTATAATATGAATACGTTCTGGAGACCTAATGCACAGCACAGTGATTACAGTGAATAATAATGGACACTTGAAATTTGCTAAGCGAGTAGATTTTTGTTCTCACCACAGAAAAAAGAACATAATTATGAGAAGTGATTTATATGTTAATTAGCTTGATTCTGGTAATCATTACACAATGTATATGTATATCAGAACACCACATTGTACACCTTGAATAGATACAATTTTTATTTATCAATCATATCTCAATAATGCTGAGAAAAAGAGTTCCGAAGTTAGAGGTAAGATGTCAAAGTCCCTAACACAGTATAGCACACATAAGACACAGAATAAATTATAGCATTATTAAGAGGGTTATTATTACCTGCTTCCCTAGCCCAGAAAAAAAGAAAGTGGTAAATTAGAAAGGGGGCGAAGGCACTGTCAGCTGTGAGCAATGACAGCTAATGCCCTAACAAAAATAAAAGAGAACATCTATAAAACACGTATCAAATAATTCAAAAAAGAACATCTGTCTGGGCTCAGTTAGCATAAGAGCAATTATGAACCCTATATATCTCAAAAAGAGAAATGTCATTATTAAGTGGATTTAATATAGTTTGGTATAGCTTTTTTTTTTGCAAAAAAGAACTTTTGGCAGAGATGCTAACTGCTGCCCCCAACAGTCATTCTTTCTTTAGTAGTAGAATCATGAATTATCGTGAGACACACGGCCATCCAAAATAACGCTTTGTTTAAGATGGTTAAATGTGACAGAAATAAATTTTTTTTTTTTTTTTTTTGAGACAGAGTCTCGCCCCTCGCCCAGGCTGGAGTGAGTGCAGTGGCATGATCTTGGCTCACTGCAACCTCCTCCTCCCGGGTTCAAGCAATCCTCCTGCCTCAGCCTCCCAAGTAACCAAGATTACAAGCACGCCACCACCCCCGACTGATTTTTGTATTTTTAGTAAAGATGAGGTTTCACCATGTTGGCCAGGCTGGTCATGAACTTCTGACCTCATGTGATCCGCTCACCTCGGCCTTCCAAAGTGCTGGAATTACAGGCATTAAGCCACCGCACCTGGCCAAACATCTTTCTTATTGCAGACATCATTAAGTCGAGCCTTTGTTAAAGCAACCAAACCTGGATCTTAAATAACAGGGAACCAGAATCTGAGCCTAAAGATCCATCCCGCATTGCTGTCTATTAAAATTTAGTTTCACTTAACTGAACCCTGGTACCAAAAATAACAGGTATAGGAAAGATATTGGGACAACTGGGGGAATTTGAATATGACTGCAGGTTTGATAACATTAAGGAATTCTTGCTAATTTTCTTAAGTGTGATCATGGCGTTGTGAAATATTCTCATTGGGAGATGTGTGCTGACGTATTTATGGTAAAGAGGTGCAAGATGTGTAACTCACTTTCGAATGGTTCATCAAAAAAATGTGTATAAATACATATATATTTACAATGGTTGATGTGGAAATATGGGTGTTCATGTTACTTTTTCTATATACTTTTTCACAACAAAAGTTTTCAAAAATTAAGTGTAAATATATACATTTTGTATGTAAATACAAATATTGATACATTTTCTATTAAGATATGAAACATTTATGCAATGACCTTGACCTATGGTGGAGGATATTACGGTAACCAAAATAATACTCTTGATATCTGTGTTATTGAAGACTATAAGCTCAAAACGTGTACTTGCAAGCAGAAGTACCAATAAAATTTGTGTTCATTTCAATATGTGGTATCATTGTACCACAAATCTTCAGTCTCCCAAAGACCTCAAAGAGGTAGTCTTCAGAATGTGGCCCCCAGACCAGCACCATTTGCATCACCTAGGAACTTCTCAGCAATGCCAATTCTAAGATACCAATCTAGGCCTACCTTATCACAAACTCTGGTCACAGAGCCCAGAAATGCTAGTTTTTAACAAGCCTAGAGACTACTATGGTGCATGCTAAAGTTTCAGAACCACTACCTTAGCATGATAGGATGAAGAACTAAGGCCTGAAGAAAGCCTGAACCCCAGAGAAAACCTGGCCTGTTAGCATATGATATGGTTTGGATCTGTGTCCCTGTCCAAATCTCATGTCAAATTGTAATCTCCAATGTTGGAGGTGGAACCTGGAGGGAGGGAGGTGATCGGATCATGAGGGTGGTCCTTCATGAATGGTTTAGCATCATCCCCTTGGTACTGTTCTCATGATAGTGAGTGACTTTTCACGACATCTTGTTGTTTAAAAGTGTGTAGCACCTCCCCCCCCCTCTCTTGCTCCTGCTCTCACTATGTGACATGCGTGCTCCCCCTTTGCCTTCCACTGTGATTGTAAGTTTCCTGAAACCACCCCAGAAGCCAAGCAGATCACAGCATCATGCTTCCTGTACAGCCTGCAGAACCGTGAGCCAATTATAAATTACCAGTCATGGGTATTTCTTTATAGCAATGTGAGAACAGCCTAATACAGCATAGTAGAAGAGGTCCTATTTCCTGAAACTCTAGCAACATAGAGAAGAATACTTAAGATATTAAAGTCCAAGTGGGCTGGTTCTGAGGCCAAATAATCCAGGTTTGAGTCCAGCTCCACCAATTATTAGCTGTGGGCTTAGACTCAAGTTTCCTTATCTGCAAGATGGAGTAACTACTTCAGTAACTTGTGAGAATTAAATAACGTATGGAAACTAGACCTAACAATGGAAAATACCCAAACATATTATTATTTCCATAATTATTTTCTAACTCTTATACTACATGTTGTATTAACGTTTAACTGCTTGCTATTTCCCACACACATCATGATGATGCATACTTCCTTCCTTTTGTTTACAAAATTTTCTTTCCTCCAAAGGTCATTTAACTTTTCTCCCCCTCATCTAGCAAACATTTGCTAGCTTCCCCCAAGTCATCTGTTCTCCTCTCCTCATGCTCAGCCATAAGGTTTGGGTGAGATGGACCTCACTCTAAGCTTGAGACAAGGCCCTGACTTATGTAAACCAATTAGTACCCCAGTAGTCAACAGTGACTGGTTCAGGATAATTTACAGCCAATGAGAGAAAAATGAAATCCCTAATTTTAGCTGGAACTAGAGGAAAAGTTACTCTTCCCTGGTGAGTAATGAATGAGGAACATACGGTATGGAATCACAGAGGCCATTTGGCTTTTCCAAAAGCATAGTTAAGAGAGAGCCATGGTACTAGCCTACCAACCAAAAAAAGTCCAGGACCAGACAGATTCACAGCAGAATTCTACCAGAGGTACAAGGAGGAGCTGGTACTATTCCTTCTGAAATTATTCCAATCAATAGAAAAAGAGCAAATCCTCCCTAACTCATTTTATGAGGCCAACATCATCCAGATACCAAAAGCCTGGCAGAGACACAACAAAAAAAGAGAATTTTAGACCAATAACCCTGATGAACATCGATGCAAAAATCCTCAATAAAATACTGACAAACCGAATCAAGCAGCACATCAAAAAGTTTATCCACCATGATCAAGTGGGCTTCATCCCTGGGATGCAAGGTTGGTTCGACATACGCAAATCAATAAACGTAATCCAGCATATAAACAGAACCAAAGACAAAAACCACGTCATTATCTCAAGAGATGCAGAAAAGGCCTTCAACAACTCAATAAATTCGCTATTGATGGAATGTATCTCAAAACCATAAGAGCTATTTATGACAAACCCACTGCCAATATCATACTGAATGGGCAAAAACTGGAAGCATTCCCTTTGAAAACTGGCACAAGACAGGGATACCCTCTCTCACCACTCCTATTCAACATAGTGGTGGAAGTTCTGGCTAGAGCAACCAGGCAAGAGAAAGATATCAAGGGTATTCAATTACGAAAAGAGGAAGTCAAATTGTCCCTGTTTGCAGATGACAAGACTGTATATTTAGAAAACCCCATTGTCTCAGCCCAAAATCTCCTTAAGCTGATAAGCAACTTCAGCAAAGTCTCAGGATACAAAATCAATGTGCAAAAATCACAAGCATTCTTATACACCAGTAACAGACAAACAGAGAGCCAAATCATGAGTAAACTCCCATTCACAATTGCTTCAAAGAGAACAAAATACCTAGGAATCCAACTTACAAGAGATGTGAAGGACCTCTTCAAGGAGAACTACAAACCACTGCTCAGTGAAATAAAAGAGGACACAAACAAATGGAAGAACATTCCATGCTCATGGACAGGAAGAATCAATATCATGAAAATGGCCATACTGCCCAAGGTAATTTATAGATTCAGTGCCATCCCCATTAAGCTACCAATGATTTTCTTCACAAAAATGGAAAAAACTACTTTAAAGTTCATATGGAACCAAGAAAGAGCCTGCATTGCCAAGACAATCCTAAGCCAAAGAACAAAGCTGGAGGCATCATGCTACCTGACTTCAAACTATACTACAAGGCTACAGTAACCAAAACAGCATGGTACTGGTACCAAAACAGAGCTATTGACCAATGGAACAGAACAGAACCCTCAGAAATAATACCACACATCAACAACCATCTGATCTTTGACAAACCTGACAAAAACAAGAAATGGGGAAAGGATTCCCTGTTTAATAAATGGTGCTGGGAAAACTGGCTAGCCACAAGTAGAAAGCTGAAACTGGATCCCTTCCTTATACCTTATACAAAAATTAATTCAAGATGGATTAGAGACTTAAATGTTAGACCTAAAACCATAAAAAAAACCCTAGAAGAAAATGTAGGCAATACCACTCAGGACATAGGCATGGGCAAGGACTTCATGTCTAAAACATCAAAAGCAATGGCAACAAAAGCCAAAATTGACAAATGGGATCTCATTAAACTAAAGAGCTTCTGCACAGCAAAAGAAACTACCATCAGAGTGAACAGAGAACCTACTGAATGGGAGAACATTTTTGCAATCTACTCATCTGACAAAGGGCTAATATCCAGAACCTATAAAGAACTCAATCAAATATACAAGAAAAAAACAAACAACCCCATCAAAAGGTGGGCAAAGGATATGAACAGACACTTCTCAAAAGAAGACAATCATACAGCCAACAGACACAGAAAAAATGTTCATCATCACTCGCCATCAGAGAAATGCAAATCAAAACCACAATGAGATACCATCTCACACCAGTTAGAATGGCAATCATTAAAAAGTCAGGAAAAAACAGGTGCTGGAGAGGTTGTGGAGAAAGAGGAACACTTTTACACTGTTGGTGGGACTGTAAACTAGTTCAACCATTGTGGAAGACAGCGTGGTGATTCCTCAAGGACCTAGAACTAGAAATACCATTTGACCCAGCCATCCCATTACTGGGGATATACCCAAAGGATTATAAATCATGCTGCTATAAAGACACACGCACACATATGTTTATTGCGGCACTATTCACAATAGCAAAGACTTGGAACCAACCCAAATGTCCATCAATGACAGACTGGATTAAGAAAATGTGGCACATATACACCATGGAACACTATGCAGCCATAAAAAAGGATGAGTTCGTGTCCTTTTTAGGGACAAGGATGCAGCTGGAAACCATCATTCTCAGCAAACTATTGCAAGAACAGAAAACCAAACACCGCATGTTCTCACTCGCAGGTGGGAACTGAACAGTGAGAACACTTGGACACAGGAAGGGGAACATCACACACCAGGGCCTGTTGTGGGGTGGGGGCAGTGGGGAGGGATAGCATTAGGAGATATACCTAATGTAAATGACAAGTTAATGGGTGCAGCACACCAACATGGCGCATGTATACATATGTAACAAACCTGCACGTTGTGCACATGTACCCTAGAACATAAAGTATGATAAAAAATAAAATAAAAATAAAAAAAGAGAGAGCCATGGTAGACACTGTTTGAGCCAGTGCATCAGGCCTCACCTGGAGCCAAATCTTCCTCTGAACTCTGCAGGCAATTCATTCCTGTAGATACTGAAGTCACTTTGTTTCAGGTCTCTGTCCCTGAATCAAGTGATCAGTGCATTTTTCCTCTGAGAGACGTCACAGGCTAAGACTCGTATCTTCCCATAAGTCTTCTCATTCCGCTTCAATCACCCTCCATGTGAGATCCCACAGAGCCCCCATTCCACCTCCATGTTAGAATACATCATCTATTGAAATGATCTGTTTTTGTGTCTCTCATTTGCCCTGGACTAATGCAAAGGCAGAAACCCTATCTTACTCATCTTTGTAAATCCAGCAACTATAAAATGCCTGGCACATAGGAGATACATTAATAAATGTCTGTTGAGCTGAAGTAAGCTAGGCAAAATAATTTATTCAGCTGTACCTCAGATTGGCTGAGATTTTATTCCATGTGTTTCACACTGCATACAAAGTATGTGAAAAATGCTTTATTTATTACAATCTTGGCTACTGATGTTTAGAAAAATGTAGGGATTGATCCAAAACATTACTCAAAAATAAATAAATAAATCCTTCAAATCACTGTTTTGGAAACCACTTCAGAATACATACCAAAGGCTCCCCTTACAGATAATGGGAATAGAAAGAACAGTCCAGAAAAAGCCATGGAAGTTTTGTCATTCTGACAGAGCAGAGCCAACAGGAAGCCTTCACAAAAGCAATGGGATTTCAGAAGCTATTTAAATGACCTTGCCATGAACCATACTCAAAGAGTCTTTACCACATGCTCAGTATTATATCAGGAGCTGTAAGAAATATAGAACAACAGCAATATTAACTACTACTGCCATTTACTGAGCACCTGTTACATTTCTGGCCTTCTGTTAAACATTTAAACGGCATTATTAGTCATAATTTTTAATAACTCTAAAAAGTAGACTATAGTCCCATTTTATACATGAGAAGACTGAAACCCACAGAACTTAAACAAGTTGTCTAATGTCAAAGAATTAGAAAGTGACAACTAATATTCAAATAGGAATCCATCTGGCTCCATTATAATACACTGAAAACCTGGGAGGGAAAATTCATATCCATTTGTTAGAATAATATGCATTAACATACAAAATCTAAGTGGTGTAAAACAGACTAAACACTGCTGAAAATCAAAGAACTTCATTACGATAAAATTCCCAGAAAAGGTTTCATGACACATAGGATGCACCCTGGACTGCAAAAGATGGGCAGAGTGAATAGCAGTCAAACGTAAAAGTAGAGGGAAATTATTGGACGGAAAAGGAACACAGAAAAAGATGCAGAGGCAGTTATACTTGATCCACAGTGCAATGGGTCATGTTTCACCAACAGACCATGAACCATAAAAGCACAAATTGAAAAGATGACAATATCTTAACAATGTCTCCTCAAAAATTATGCTGAAACCATACAGGAAAAAATAATTTTTAAATAGGAAAAAACTAGGAGATTTCACCAGAATTTAAAATCTGGATTTTATTCTAGTCATTTTGAGCACAATAAGAGAAAAACAACTGTTGTGATTTGAAATATTACTTGTAAGATCTGGAAACAAATTGAGAAAGAACTGACCAAGATCAATTTGAGAGAATTTTAAAAATCAATTATTTTTCATTTTCAAAGGCAAAAAGAAATTCATGCCTGTGGCGTTGCGGGGAGTGGGTAGAGGCAGAAAAGTTCCATTATGGCGGCTTCATATCATGAACATTTATTAAATAGTATGTCTCATTTTCTGGCATTAAAATATCATATAGTCAAAGCTTTAACATGATGCATAAACTGGTAATCAACTAAATGTTAATCAGACAGCTAAATTTAACAGTCTTCTCTATTAAACTATAATCTATTCATGAAAATTATAATCTATTCATGAAGTGTAGGAGTGTGTGTGTGTGTGTATGTGTGTGTGTGCCCCCCTGCCCAGAAGTTCTTTCTACCATGCATGACCCAGAACATGTTCCATCCTTCATTATTATGGCAACAAGGGCCTCATGGAGGGCAGTCCTGAATGCCATATACTCCATTTCTCTGTCTTTGTCTTCCTGTGGAATATATGCAGCAGAGTAAGTGGTGTGGCAAACATGAAAGAAAACTACCATTACTCAGCATGCTACATGTTTTTTGAATCTCTCTATGCTCATATTTCTTTTACACATTGAGTAAAAATACAAGTGAAGAAATGCGAACGTGACCTATGGCCAAGCATATATGCAGTTCAGCATGCAGCTGTCAAAAATATTTGGTCTTTCTCCAAGTCTGAAAAATACACAAAAAACAGCTGTATAGGTAGTCAAAAAGGCAGACAGGAAACATCAAGAGACTGATACATAAGAACAGAAGAGTCCAAAAGTCTGTGGAACTTCCGCTCATTTTGCTCATTTTACGCAGGCACAGAAAAAAAAATTGTTATTGTTACAGAAAGACTGAAACACTAACACATTAATCTTTATTGCAAACCTACCTCAAAAATGATACAACATGTTTGCTATGAACAAAGACATAAAAATATTCAGAGTAGGATTCTAACAGATACTGCCTTAAAAACAAACAGTAGATGGATATCTAGAGCTTGCTGGATTGTAAATTTGCCATTAAATATCATTTTTGTACTTTTCACTCATATCATCATGCAAATAAAACTACTACCATAGTTTTGAGATACATGCTACTATTTGGCTATGCTTAGTAACTAATAATTGTTAATTAGTTGAAAGAATAGCTAGCTTCTTTCTTATTACTCTCTCCCTCACATTCTGTTTCTGTTTGAACATTCTAAAGATAATTAGTGCCTAATAATAATGCAATATCCAATTAGATTCTAAGTTTAAAATCTTAGGCATAAATAAATACATTTTAAAACCTGAAGCAAACAGAAGAAATGAATAAACAGAATGCATATGTTGAGCTAAATAGCTAATATTTTAAATGATGCACCAGGGAAAGTTACACAAATTCTCAACTATAAATCAAGTGTTACTCCAATAAATAGCCTCATGAGACTAATTGCTTTAAGATACAAGAAAATAAAATTTAAGTCTACATATTAACTTCTCCTATGAACTTGTCTTTTGACATTTTAATGTGTCTAATTTTAATAGCAAACTTTAATTGCCTCACAAAGACCATTACTAAGTGTTCTGTCAAGCTATTTATCACAGTCTTTTCCCCTAAACTGTGAACAAGGTTAATAACATAATATAAGAAAATTACAACCATTGATTAAATTAGCATTATATATGATGGGTTCAATATGAATGCAATTCTAGAGTTTAAAAGAAGGCCCTAAACATTATATTATTGCTTGCATCCACAAAATACTGGGTGAATTATTTTGTCAGATGCAACGATCATGAAAGTTTTGATAACATTTTCCATAACTCATATTCATTCAACAAATTCCATGAACATTCATTGTACACCTTGTATGTGCTAGGAGAGACACAGTCACTACTCTCAGAAAGTTGGGTGAATATGGGAGTTAATTAAATAGTACAACAATGTAAGAACAGAGATATATTAAAGTAATTTAAAAGGCTATGGGAGGATGATTAAAAGGCTTCAGAACACTGGGTCTTGCAGGTTGAGAAAGAGTTTGCCAAGCAATTAGAGAAGCAAAAGCAGATGGAACACCATGCAGAGAAATATGGATTTAAAAAGACGTATGTGGAAGGTGTTGGGAGGGGAGGGACTGGGTGCAGAGAGACACTGGTGATGAAGATGACATGCTCATTAGAACTGATGGCAAAGCCACAACTTGAGGACAAGTTTGCTGCATCCTTATCCCAGACCACTGGGAGCTCTATCAGTTTCTTCATCTGTAAACTAATAGAAGAGAATATTACATGATACTGCAATAAGGATTAAATATAATTAAAATACATACTGCCTAGTACCTAGTAAGCATTCACCAAATGTTAAGTAATTGATATTACTGGGTTATTCTATTCCTTATAGACCAAACTTAAAATTGAAAAACTTAAAAATAAAGGGAAAAAATTCCTTCAGAGAAAAATGGATAAAATTTAATGTGAGAAAGAGTGCATGCACACACACACACACACACACATATATATATATACACACATACATACACACTCAGAAATTCATCTTTTTTGCCAAAAATGGGTGGGGGGGGGGGGGTTAAGACTTTAAAAACTATGAGAAGACCCTCGGAACTTAGGTCTGTGGGAACTGTTGGTTGTTCAAATGATTTTCTGCCTATTTTAAGTTAACTTTACTCAAAATAGTAATTTTCTTAACATGCTAACAATTGAAATCTCTAAAGAAGAATACTGTGAGTGTGCCAGAATCTGGGAATGGGGAATGAGCTGTCTCTGTTTGCACAACCACAACCCCAACACACACACTCACATTCATATTCTCTCTCTTCCTCTCTCTCCCTTCCCCCACCCGAATATTGATATTTTCTTACAGGATGACTCCCTAAGAAAGACAAGACAGACAACATCATACAGAAGAGCCCGTATACTTTAGCATTCCTTTCTTCTCCTTTATCCAAAAGAAAAATTATTGAAGAATGACTATAACTTTGAGGCATAAATTTAAAAAATATAACCAGTTTCAAAGTAAGGTAAACTACTCAAGGTAATAGCCAATCAGGACAAGACCCCAGAGAATACTCCAAAAATATTAAAAAACAAAAAAAAATTAAATACTTTATTTTGTATAAATATTCCTCACTTGCAATAATATCAGTCTCATAAAGCATTAACTTCAAAGCTATTTGCTTTTTACATATTATCAACTCTGTTAATCTTAAATCATTAGCATATCAAAAGAAGAAACAAGAAAAAAACCTTAGTTTACAATGAACTCACTGTGACCAATTAATTAATGTTGTAGAAAAAAAAAAAAAACTAAAGCCAGGAAATTATCAGCTGAGTTTCAACATGATTTAAACTTACAAGGTTTTAAAAGGCAAATCAAAATGAATTAGGGACAATTATGACATTAAATTTCCTGAACTGTCCATTCCTATCACAGACTTCAATGTGCAATTTAGCCATTGTTTGGTCTCTTAAATTTCTTTGGTTTCTTCTAAGGGAAGTAGTTAAAATACCGTATGTTTAGTAGAAGTCATAGAGACAAATATACCAAAATATTCATCTTAATATACAAATGCAATCACGTTATCAACCCACTCAAAAACTCCCAAGATATTCTAGTACCTCTAGAATTAAGTATAAATTCATAAACAAGATATCCAAAAGAACTCCTCAGTGTATGTCTGCTAAATAAACATAGTATTCCCTCTCACCCAGCCCCATCAGCCAAATACTCCAAGTAAAATAACCCTGCCCTAAATGCCCTTACATCATAAGTCCTTAAAGAGAAGCTAATTTTCTTTTCATTCTCTAGCTCATAGCATTGAGCACAGTCTCTTACATGTTGGTGCTCCAAAAATATCTGTTTAACTAAATTGAACCATCATGAAAACAAGAAACTATGTCAAACTGTAGTTCTAGATTAGCAATATGAATTATCACCAAGAGGACCAAAATGTTTGAAAGTATCACTATATTCACATGAAAACTCTGTAACAAGTGCCATTATGTTTTATTCACCATGCCTCTCCATCCCTGATAGCCCCTCGTATCCACTAGAACCAAAAGTATTTATTGAATGAATAGCATCAAAGTAAAAATAACATATGGTGAAAGTTCTGAAATAATTACTTTTGGCATGTGACACTTAAGAGACTGTGATTCAAAATTATTACCGAGTTTAGTATCCATCTCGGTATTACAGAGTTAGAACTAAATCAAAAGACTAAGTACTCATTGTATACATAACACTAGGTACACTAAGATCTATTAAGAAGAGAGTGGAAAGATTAAGGTTCAGTTGCTCTTAAAAAAAAAAATAAAGACAGAAAGCCTACTGGAAAGACAATATAAAAAAATAGGAAATAAAGGAAGCATAGCTGAGAGCCCTACAAGGAAAATATACAAATTAGGAGAAAAATCATTCAACCACAAAGAATAAATTGTGGAAGCCAAAAGTGGACACCAAAGGAGCAAAATGATCCTTAGATCCCTTAGTATTTCATAAAACTCTGACTTCAAAAGCATACTCAGATTAAACTTAAAGCTCTAATAATTATTAGAGCCTGGGTGCAAAGTCTTTTTCTTTTCAATACCAAACAAGTGATTATTATCAGCAGGCAAAGTACCAAAATGGGGCACTAATTAGGATACTCCCTGACTGTTTCCTGTTTCCAAAGCAGGATGGTACATCATAAAACAACAAACTGAACAAATATGGAAAGAGTATCAAATGTAGATATAGTACCAATAAGTAGTGGAAGGGGCAATGATTTTTGAATCAGAAACACAAGATGATAAGGTTTGGAATTCTGGCTTTCACAGACACATCCTAGATATGTGACTTGGGTACTTTGTTTAATTTCATTCAGTCGGTATCTTCAAATGCAAAACAAGCCTTATTATAACCTCTATACCCCACTGGGTAACTAGGAAGACTAAAGGAGGGGAGGAGAGAATTAACTACCTGGTACAGTACATAGAACATGGTAGGAATGTATGCCAATCTTAAATTGAAATTTAGCACGCTTTTTAAAAAGTATCAAACCAACTTCCCCCAGCATACACACTTATTTATACCTTGGATATCAGATAATTTAGTTATTAAGTCTCACTCTTTACATACCAAAGGACAGAAAAGATCTCAGAGGAAGGTTAGGAAAAAATGTGCCAGGAAGTTGGAAATGGTTCAATTCAGAAATGTCCATTTTTATTCACTAAAGTACTCAGTAAAACTGTGATTCCTGGGCTCATGAATTTCATTCAACTGTAACATTTCAGAAACTACTGGAGAACATGATAGGGTTGTCAACCTTGTAAAATGCCCAAACACATTTCAGAAACTACTGGAGAACATGATAGGGTTGTCAACCTTGTAAAATGCCCAATCAGGATTTTTGTTTGTTTGTTTGATTGTTTGTTTGTTTTTTTGAGATGGAGTCTCGCTCTGTCACCCAGGCTGGAGTGCAGTGGCACAATCTCAGCTCACTGCAACCTCTACCTCCTGGGTTCAGGCAATTCTCCTGCCTCAGCCTCCTGAGTAGCTGGGACTACAGCCATGTGCCACCACTTCTAGCTAATTTTTGTATTTTTTATTAGAGACAGGGTTTCATCATGTTAGTTGGCCAGGTTGGTCCTGAACCTCCTGACCTCAGGTGATCTGCCCACCTTGGCTTCCCAAAGTGCTGAGATCATAGGCGTAAGCCCGGCCCCAATCAGGAAACTTTTTTTAAGAAATAGATTATAATCACCAATATTCTCTTAAAAGACAATACTAATACAAATAAGTAGGAAGTAAAAAATGTCAGCACTAAGTACAGTCCTCTAACTTAACAAATTTTAGCTTTAACTTACTTACGTTAGCTCTTTTTCGTCCATTATCTTAAGACCATCCAAAACTTTAACAGAGGATAGCAATTGAGAACCTGTTACAACTCAGCATTAACCATTTTTAAGGAACTTGGGAGCAACTACTATAAAGAACTCAGAAAACAAAAACAAAAAGTTTTTCATTTCCAGGAACAAAAGAAAAACTGATTCCTACTCAGGCCTAGGTGAGAAACAAGCATTTCCCATAAGTATTCCGGCTTTTTAAAATCTCACTACTATGACTTCTGGAATCAAAAAGTGAGACAAAGGCTCCCTCTGCTGACAAGTACGAAATACAATCCCATCAAAAATCTTCCCAATATGAATTGGATACTGCATAGGCTTTTACTATTCTCTATCAAAGACTGGCTTTATTTTATGACTTAAAACACAGGAATTCAGCTGCATCAGATATGAATGTGAAGGACATGTGTAACTACATAACACTCCTTGTATATTCCAATAGATATTTCTAAATCAGCTTTCAAAATTCTTGGTTTCTGCTCTGTGATCTAAAAGTTAACTGACCTCCAATGTCATGCAAAGAGGAAATTAAACAAGGAAGTCTAAAGAATTGAGACAGGTTTTAAGAGGGTATGAGGAACAACGGTAGCAATCTATGAATGCATTGATGACCTTTTCTCACAGAAGTCCAATGAAATTAACAGAACCAAATGAAAGACTTCAGAATTAACAGTAACAGCCATTTACAACTCTGGTCCATATATTATTAGCACATCCAACTATTCTGTAACTTGGGAAGGTCAAGAATTATTGTCCTCATTTACTGTGGAGAGACCTAAGGCTCAAGAAAGTTCAAATGATTTGTTAAAGGACACACAGCTGGTAAGTAGCAGGGCCAGAACTCAACACCACGTCTTCTAATCTTCCTACTGTTTCTCCAACTGAATGTTACGCATAGTGTAGGTACCTAATGACATAATTTCTAAATTCCTTTATGATTCAAAATTAAACATAGTCTATCATTACAATAACACTTTATATGCTTATAAGCAATATCTAATTTAAATATAAAATGTTAAATGTTTCACTTTAGCAGACAAAACTTGATGCTGAATTCTTTGTTAATTGCTTGCAAATGTAAATAAAATCAAACAATAAGTAGAGGACAAGTAGAGGAGACGAATAGCAGATAATACCCTGATTCTCACACTAAAATTATCGTATAAAATGTTTGTTCAAAGCAGTACTTTTAAGTACACCAATATGCTGCAAACAAAAAAGTAAATAAAATTTAGAAGCTAAAAACTAAGTAAAAGTGTGAACCCCATAAAGGTAAAAATTGCTGCTGGGGCATTTTCCTATCAGACAACCATAAGCTTCAGTTTTCATGCTCTCAAATGAGATACAGTAAAGGAGAAAAAACGTGTGGACCACGTTTTGTGGGGAATCTAGTAGATCCTTATATTGACTTTATCTCCCCAGTATAAAGCAAAGACCACAAAGAGCTCTACCTCTACTGTAAGGAGAACTTGTAAATAGCATTCCCCCTCAAGCCCAGGAGAAAGCAAAATAAAGTACACATCTCAAAACTTGGAACCAGATGAAGGAAAAAAAAAAAAAATCTATCCTAAGAATTCATAAACCCCAAACTGATTTTAATGTGGGTTTGCAGACTAAATTCATTCTATTGGACGACCCAAGAAACCTCAATCTGTGATTTTAGTATAAAGTGATACTGGGTTAGAAGTACCACCAAACATCTGACAAAAGTTTACTCAAATCTTTGAAGAAAGACACCAATCATTCCCACTGATAATGTTCAAAAGAATATGACCTCAAAGTCAAAGTTACAATACACAAAAAATTGAAGGCAACAGGACCAAGAAACAGCAAAAATAATAGAGAACAGGATGAAAACTGCAAAGACTTCATGTACTGAAATTGACAGAAAATATAAAAATATTACACTTTCTGTTGAAAGAAATAAAAGCAGGTATTAAAAATGATTAAGAGACCTTATCAATGACCAAGCAAAATTTTTAAAAGAACAAACAGAACTTTGAGAAATAAAAAATATAATAATTAAGAGTGAACAAACTTAACAAAACTCTAAGAGCAGTTTTAATAAAAATTTGTAACTAGCAGTGATTTAGAAAGCAAAACAAATCTAAAAAAATCCACGATGCATCAAAACAATAGAGATGAATGGAAAATACACGTGAAGTTAAGAGAAAACAATAGGGTAAAATGGTCTCACTTATATCTAACTGGATTTTCACAAGTACATAATAGAAAAAATATGGAAAAGGCTACATTCAAAGAAATAATGGCTGAGAATTATCTAGAACTGTTGAAAGTCACCAATGCTAATCCAGCTTTAAGTCCAATAAATCCCAAATAGGACAAATAAAAATAAATCCTCCCTTAGACACCTGATAAGAAACTGCAGAAGCACACAGAATGTCTTAAAAGCAAATAGAAAGACTGAAAGCTGACTTCTTTCTATCAATGGAAGCCAGAGTAGAGTGCAATGTTATCTATTGTGTAGGAAAAATAACTATCAACATAGCTTTGCCTACCTAGTCTTCTTCTTGCCCTCCCCTCCAAAAAATGTTTTAAAGTAATAAAACAAAGATTTCATTCACAATAGCCACCAAGCAATTAGGATCCCAACACACTGACTCTAGGTCAACTTTGAGATCTTGACTGCTCAGGAAGGTTAAATTAAGTAAGGTCAAATTAAGTAATATACTCCTAAGATATATCCTTATTAACATGGTATCTTTTCCCTCATAATAGTTGTGATTTGACACCTATTGCTATCTACTTAATTATTATCTACTTAATGTTTATCTCCCTCCCCAAACTTAGAGAAGCCAAAAACCTCGATTTTGTATCCATAGTGCCTACCAGGGTGCTGGTACATAAATGGAAGAAAAGAAGGAAGTGAGCAAGTGGGGTGGAGAGGAAAGAGAGAAGATCTAACCAACCAAAAAACTAATACAGGTAAACTGCAAAATTTTTACTGAAAGACATAAAAGAATACCTAAATAAATAAGACATACTGTGTTCCTGGATGGCAAAAATTATATCACAAACATGCCAGTTACGCATTAATATAATTTATAGATACAATGCAATGCCAAACAATATTCTAAAATAATTTTTTTCATGGAACTCAATAAACTATCTTTTAAAGTTCAAAGGGGAAGTGAAAAGGAGCAAAAATAACACAGAAATTTTTTAGAAGAACAATGGGTAGGCCCAGTGGCACACGCCTGTAATCCCAGAACTTTGGGAGGCCAAGGTGGGAGAATTGCTTGAGCCAAGGAGTTCAAGACCATCCTGGGAAACACAGCAAGACCTCATCTCTACAAAATAAAAAAATTAGCCGGGCAGGGTGGCACCTGCCTGTCGTCCCAGCTACTCAGGAAACTAAGGTGAGAGGATCAGTTGAGCCCAAGATGTCAAAACTGCAGTGAGCCATGATCATGCCACTGCACTCCACTTTGGGCAACATAGCGAGACCCTGTCTCAAAAAAAAAAAAAAAAGAAACAAAAGAAAACAATGAAGAATGATTAGTCCTCCTACACAGCAAACTGTACGTTAATATTTTTATATGGTATAGCATTCATTATAGATAAACTACAGACAAATAAATCAAAGGAAATAAATAGCCTAAAAATAAATTAATGACTATGGGAATTTAGCATATGAAAAAATAATATTCATAAAAGGTGCCTGGACAACTGGATAAATGTTTGGGAGGTGGGGAACAGGAGCCCTACTGTAAATCAAATCTTTAAAAAAATTTTTTTAAGACAGGGTCTTGCTCTGTCACCCAGACTGGAGTACAGTGGCACAACCACTGCAGCCTCAAATGCCTGGACTCATGGGATCCTCCTACCTCAGCCTCCAAAGCAGCTGAGACTACAGGTGTTCAGCACCACCATGCCTGGCTAATTTTTTATATATTTTTAGAGATGGGGTCTACATTGCTCAGGCTGGTCTTGAATTCCTGGCCTCAAGCAATCTGCCTGCCTCAGACTCCCAAAGCACTGGGATTATAGATGTGGGCCACCATGCCTAGTCTATATCTAAAAATAAATTTAAGAAAATATATAAAAATATTTTAGAATGTTAGTATAGGAAAGGTCTTAACGAGAATACAAAGATGAGAAGCCATAACAAAAGATTAAAATATTTGATATAATAAAAAATTAAAACACCTGTATGTTAAGCAAATAAGCAAAGTTGGGGCATGGTGGCACACGCCTGTAATCCCAGCTACTTGGGAGGCTGAGGCAGGAGAATCGCTTGAACCAGGGAGTCGGATGTTGCAGTGAGCTGAGACTGCACCACTGCACTCCAGCCTGGTAGCCTGGTAACAAAGCAAGACTCTGTCTCAAAAAAAAGAAAAAAAATGTTAAAAAGATAACCCAACACTCATAGGCTATGTGTTCATGGGCAGATTGCTTAATCTTGCCAATCTTAAATTTTCTCATGCCTAAAAGGAGAATGATCACCTATTTTACAGGGTTGCTTTGAGGATTAAGTGAGAAAGTTTAGTTTAAATCCTTAGTGTAGTCATAAGTAGTAGCACCAAGTAAGTCCCCAATATATTTTTTATTATTGTTATAAATTATGCAAATATGTCATTTTTGCCTGACAAAGATTAGGAACTTTTAAAAACTTTTAAAAAATGATACTACCTGGTTTTGGCACAGATATTACACACAGCTGATGAAAACATAAACTAAGCCCATCTCTGTGACATAAGACAATTTAAAGCATGTCTCAAATGCTTTTTGTCCCAATTATCCAGTCCTGGGATTTGATCCTAAAGAAATATCAGAGATGAACACTCGCAGAGATTCAAATACTGGTAATTTATAACCACAGTTTTTTTTAAGCAAAATATTAGAAACAATTCCACTAATAGGGGTATACCACAGAATTCTTTACAACCATTTAGATTTATATTGCAATAGAGTAATTATTGACGTGGGGAAGTGCTCACAATATTCTTAAAAGTAAGAAAAGGACTATAAATGAGTAAATACAATATGAATCCACTTTACGGCATATAAATTCACAGTAAAAAGGCTAAACAAATATCCCAAAATACTCATTTGGTTAAAGCTCTCAGTGGCAAAAAGAGAAAATACTTTTTTCCCTCTTAACACAAACTTCATATGAAGTTTTCTACAATGAGCATGTTACTTAAGTTAAAATAAAAACAAGGGCCAGGCGAGGTGGCTCACACCTGTAATCCCAGCACTTTGGGAGGCCGAAGCGGGCGGATAACCTGAGGTCAGGAGTTCGAGACCAGCCTGACCAACATGGAGAAACCCTGTCTCTACTAAAAAAAAATACAAAAATTAGCCGAGCACGGTGGCCCATGCCTGTAATCCCAGCTACTCAGGAGGCTGAGGCAGGGGAATTGCTTGAAACCAGGAGGTGGAGGTTGCGGTGAGCCAAGATCGTGCCATTGCACTCCAGCCTGGGCAGCAAGAGCGAAACCCGGTCTCAAAAAAAAAAAAAAAAGACCAATGACTGACTCTGCCATGGGACATGATGACCAAAGTCTGGGCATACATTTTTTAAAATCACATGTTCAAACATGTGTATTGAATCTTGGCAAGAAGGCAAATGTGTTAGAAGATTTTTTAGCAAAAATGGTGACCTAAATATTGGCTTATTTATATCCCTCTTTCCAAAAGTACTTAGATAATAAGCAACCAGTCTGAAAAGACTATTCTTATTTAATGGAGCAAACAGTGTCCACTGTATATGAAATGGCTCTCTATTCTTGAGGTTGAGGGAGGAGAGGGAGAGAAGAGAGGACAGAAAGAGCAGGTTTTCACCTCATCAGAAAGCAGTTGACACAATTTCTAGAGAAGCCCTGTTTCTATCCACTGAAATCTGTCATCTCAACCATCAAAAAGCCAGACTTCTACTGACCTTGATTGTCACAAGAATAAAAGTTTGAATAAGTATCCATTACCGAGAAGCATACTTAGAGCTGATAACTCCTGAACCTTTATCAATTTATTTTCACAGAGGGAAAAGTCTATGAAAATCTTCCATTAGTCACATGGGCTTTCAGTAAGAAGGTTAATTTAAATGGTTGTTAAAGAAGGTACTAAATGAACGTGGTAATCCTGAAGTGAGGAACCTCTTCCTCTGAGCTTATTTGATCAAGCTCTCTGTAAACTTTCTAGAATATTTAGCCATCTGCCTCTATTTTCCACCACAAGATCAACACATACCACTACTCCTAAGTGAAATTAAGTGTAAATGCTAAAATATATGTCACAGAGAGATCAAGAGGATACACACCCATGAACTTTACTGTGAAGGCATACATACTAAGGCAGAGTGAACCAATGCAAAAACACACTGTCCACAACTGAAATTTTAGAAGCAATCTCAATGACTAAATAATGAAATATCCAAATACAGAATTGTTCACAGCTCAAAGAAGAACAAAAGTCTATGTGTTTGGACATGAAAAGATGTCCATGTAACTGAAATGAGGAAGTTACAAGCTAATATACAAAGGGATCTCATTTATGTAAAACAACATAAAACAAAATCAAATATGTTTAAAAACACATTGAACATTGTATACAAGTGCAAGGTTGCTCACTATTTCATTTACCTTAGCAAAAGAGTCAGATTCCATCTGCAGAATGGAAATGAAAGGAACTTTTCAGTTTTGTTTCAACAAAAATGTATTCATTTTATAATTTTAACAAATATGTAAAGAATTACAAATAAGTTCAATGATTTATAAATATAAAAACTACTGAAAGCATTAGCTATACATCAACAAATGATTGATTAATTATAATGTATATGCATGTGTAAAACACAAATTGTATGCCATTAAAAATGATGAGGTAAAAGGGTACAAAGTTTCTATTAGACTGGAGGAGTAAGTTTTAATGATCTATTGCACTGCGTGGTGACCACAGTTAATAATAATGTAATGTATATTTCAAAATTGCTAAAAGAACAGATTTTTAATGTTCTCACCACACACACACACACAAAAAATAAGTTGGTGAGGTTGTGGATATGGTAATTAGCTTGATTTAATCTTTCTATAATGTATACATAGATCAAAATATTACATTCTACCCCATTAATATATAAAATTATTTGTCAATTAAAAATACATTAAAAATAAAAACAATCCTACTAGCACATATTACAATATGTTGTATAAATATTCATAAATTACGTGTTTTTTAAATGATAAGGTAGATTTATACATATTGCCATAGAAGGATAGGCACAGTATATTGTAAGGGAAAAAGCTTATAATGAACAGTAGAACTCGTTTTGTTTAAAGTATGCATGTGTATATAAATAAATATATTAAATTCTGAATTAGCAATCACAATTAGTCATAAAATTTAACAATATCCACAGTCGTAATTGTTTTGTATTCATTTAACTGTATTCTCTAATTTTTTTTCTTTTTTTTTTTCTTGAGACAGAGTATCATTCTGTCGCCCAGGCTGGAGTGCAATGATGCCATCTCGGCTCACTGCAGGCTCCGCCTCCTGGGTTTGAGCAATTCTCCTACCTCAGCCTCCTGAGTAGCTGGGATTGCAGGCATCACGCCCAGCTAATTTTGTATTTTTAGTAGAGATGGGGTTTCTCCATGTTGGTCAGGCTGGTTTTGAACTCCCGACCACAGGTGGTCGCCCGCCTCAGCCTCCCAAAGTGCTGGGATTACAGGCATAAGCCACCGTGCCCAACCTTGTATTCTCTAACTTATAAACAATACAGTAGCGTTGTAATAAGGAAAAATACTTCTTAAAGTAGTTTCATTAATTTTCATCACTTAAAAAGAGCTATATATCTAAAGTTCATGAATAAAGACATGCTAAGCCAGTTTCCTGTCACACAAAGTAAAAAGTAAAAAGATTGTTTATATAATTTTAAAAATATATAAAATTTGGCAGAAAATAAACAAGCATTTCAGGTAAAGGTTACTAAGAGTCTGGAATCAACTTTACTTTTCCCCTTCACTTCTGGTATGTGTACCCACTACCTCAGTGACTTTGAATCTGTCAGTGCATACATATTTCCATCTTCACTCATGTGGATCACTTTAAAAGTCCAGTTGATTTTGTCAAGGACAAAAAAGTGGCCAGTAAAGCCAGAAACTTAATTTAATTTTATTCCAACAGAAGCTGCTACATTTTAATGCATCCTTATAAAACCCATAAAACAAGCACTATAATGAAAAAGAATGCCACAAAACTACTAACATGATGACTTTTAACCTTTTTCGTGCACAATGGGCAGTCAACAGCCTTTTTCAATTCTGAGGCCCAAATGTACTATAAGGTTTATAAAAGAAAACTCTACTCCCAAGTTCAAAATTCTCATTGCTTAAAAGTAATAATAAATTCCCTAGTAAAACACTGGATTCTGGTTTTAGTTAGAGTAAATGTGCTAAGATTGCCACCTCCTGCTGAAGAAAAAGGCAACCCCTTCATGACCTACCTCAGGTGGACTTTCAAAAGACCTCAGATCTGAATCCTGTCATAAAAAAATAAACAGGAAGGGGAATAGAAGAATATATATTTTCATGTGTAAACATAAATGATGCCACTTAAACTATTCAATGCTACCAAACACAAAATTCTCACTCCTAAAAAACATTAAACATATTGTTTCTTTGGGTCCATGTCCTCAGATAACCAGTAGAATCCCTTACTTAATGGCATTTTCACATCTAAAAGTCAGTAAGCACTTCCTCTAATAAAATGCTAAAATATACTTGTCACATATTAAATTCAAAACCAAAATATATAATCAATGCCAAATTAAAGGAGAAAAAATGATTATATTATAAAATCACTACTTTTACTATCTTCCATTCAAACAAATTTCTATGATGAAACAATGAATGTTGAAAAAAATCAGTATTTCCCAAGAACTTTTTCTCTATTCCCTTGAGACTGCCATTATGCCATTCAAACCTTAAAATTTTCAAATGTTTTTACTTGTGTTTGTATATACTCATATATACACACATATACATATATGTACATGTATATTAATGTATGTGTGTGTGTGGATAGATGGAGGAATGGAGATAGGTAATAAGATAGATGATAAATATCTAGATAGACATCTATATATGATAGATGATAGATTTCAAGGGGGACAAAGCTTCAGCTATGCAAGATGAATAGCTTCTGAAGATCTAATGTAAAACAATGTGAATATAGTTAAAAATATTGTATTGTATACAGTTGCTAAGAGGGTAAATCTTAAATACTCTGACAAAAATAGAAGGGAAGGAATAAATGCTAACTATATGAGGTGATGGAAATGTTAATTGGCTTGATTGTGGTGAATATTTTATAATGCATGCATATATCAAATCATCAAGTTGTAAACCTTAAAAATATACAATCTTTAATTGTCAACTATACTTCAATAGCTGGGGGGAAAAAATTATAGCAGTCTCCCGTATCCACAGAGAATACATTCCAAGACCCCCAGTGGATGCCTGAAACCTTAGCACCAAACCCTATACACACTATGTTTTTTCCTACATATACATACGTACATATGATAAAGCGTAATTTATAAATTAGACACAGTACTCTTGCATTTTGGGACCATTATTCAGTAAAATTAGGGTTATCTGAACACAAACACTGTGATCACCACCACAGTCTCTGTGATCACTGAGAAGGCTACTAAGTGACAAACAGGAGATTAGTGTCTACAGGATGGATATGTGGGACAAAAAGATGGTTCAGATCCTGGATGGGACAGACATCAGTCAGAATGAAGAGCAATTTAAAACTTATGAACTGTTTATTTCTGGATTTTTTAATTTAATATTTCTGGACTACAGCTGACCTCGGGTAACTAAAACCACGGAAAGTAAAACTGTGGATATGAGGGGACTACTGTAAATGGAAGCACGTGCAGGCACCTGGCACAGTCCCAGTCATATAACCTGCAGTCAAAAAAAGGTTTGTTTTTCTTAGCTTTTGGAAAGAAATAGAAACTTCAAAGTTAAGAGCCTTTATTAAAAGACATCTTTAACACAACAAAAAGATACAGCATCAGCAGTTGTCTTGTTTTTTCCTTCTTAAATCAAATACACTCTTCATCTATGATAGCTGAACAGCTGATTACTGTCTTCTTATCTGGGGATGCCAGTTATATGATACCAGTAGCTTTTATAAGAAAAAAATGCGTGATATGACAGAAAACGTAGTGTATAAAATATGATGTCCTTCCTCCTTATAGAAAGTTCATATCCTTTAATAAGTATCACATAAAATAAAATCAGCCATTTGTCAATAAACCTCTAATGACTCCAAAAATAAACTCAGCAAAAAGTTAATAATGAAAAGCTTCCCTCTTCTAGGTAAAATGATACTAGACAATTATTTGTAATTTATAAAAAAAACTTTTTGTGACCTAGTAACATTTTATTAACTCCTTGAAATCAGTCAAAATTGCAATGGTACATTCTAAGAGAAAATGAAAACAAAACAAAAAGAGAAAATAAAACAAAAATAAATTAGTACTTTCACATCATCAATAGCCATCCAAACCACGAGTGCCAAGATTCAGATTTAACCTTCAAGATTACTTCAGCTTTCCAGAAATGGCTCATTTCTCAACGCCCCTTCCATTTCTTCAACAGATAGCATGCATCATTCTGAGAAATTTCTAATTGTTAAAATCTGCAAAAGGCTTAAGTCAAGGAACAAATGCTTCTTGTTACAAAACTCAATAATTGTAATAGAATTATGGGTTTAACATATAAAGTCCTGAAACCATTTTCTAAACAGACGAATTGTTTTGAGAGTTACGACCTTCCTTAAATTTGCCTACACCAAAACACATGTTGTTTCAATTATATAGCCAAGACTATGGCTTCTGTTCAAACCTAGATTTTATTGTTTATAAAATTAGAAACAGAGACACATACATATAGATATATACACACACATATATAAACATATACACCTAGGCCATATATTACACATGAACAGTTGAAAGGTTTAATGTGTTATGTAAGAAGTTACACACATATGAGGAAGTTAGTATTAATCTCACAAACGGATAATTCATTCACAAACAACCCTTTTTATCTCACAGATACCCTTGGTACATGTTATCACAATTATTTATACAATTCAGACAAATCTAAGGGAAGTAAAAATAATGGTGAGCTCTAGCATCTTTATTTTCTTAAAAAATGAAGAACTGTTTAAAATCACAGTTCACCATTTTAACCCAGGAAGGGAGGATTCAATTAAAATCTACAAAGTCTCTAAGTTTTCACCAAAACCACACTACGGTTTTCATCAGTACTTGACTTAAAAGTATATGTATTTCTATTTATATCTAAACTTTAGTATTAAAGGTGATTTTAATTTTCTTCTTAATAAGTTTCTGTATTTTTCCATGTTTTCTTAAAATTATTAATATATTACCTGTATAATTTTTAAAATGAAATAACTTTAAAGGAAGAATTAAAACATCTGAATATGATATCTAAATCAGAAAGATTGGTATTGCTATAATAGTCACTTCCTCAAAATAAAATGTGTAATAGTACTAAAGAACTAATCCATTAATTTACGACTTCTCAGGGTTTGTTCAAAAGGGACATATATTAAATTCTAATTCTGATCTAACAGTTGTAACAAGAGAAGAAAAGAGGAGTGTATAAGTTATACTTGCAAAGCAGTCCCTAATTTTTGTTAATATTAATCCTATAATGTTGAGCAGTGGGGGTGATTTTGTTCCCCAGTGGTTGTCACACTGGATGGGGTAGCAGAGGGGTCTACTGGCATCTAGTGGGCAGAGACCAGTGATGCTTCTATATATCCTATAAGGGCACACAGGAAATCCTCCACAACAGAATTACCTAGACCAAAATGTCAATAGTGCCATGGGTAGTAAAACCCTGATGTAGAGAAAGAACCTCTTATGTTTCAATTATAAATCAAACCCTGAAAACAAAGATAATTCTAATTCAAAGAGTCATTCCTGTCTATTTCTTTTGAAGGATACACTAAGCATCTAAATTACCTACTTCTTTAAAATAGTTTTAAAAATAAAGGGTCCAAAATCCAAATGACACTCTTCACAGAAATAGGAAAAAAATCCCAAAGTTTATATGCAACCATAAAAGTTTATATGAAACCAAATAGCTAAAAAAAAAAAAATCTGAGAATGAAAAACAAAGTTGGAGGCACCAACTTTCACTTAAAATTATATTACAAAGCCACAGCAATCAAAACAATACGGTCCTGGCAAAAAAAAAAAAAAAGAGAGAGAGAGAGAGAGACACATAGGCCAGAGGAACAGAATAAAGGGCTAAGAAATAAACCCAAACTAACACAGTCAACTAAGGGCACCAAGAGGATACAATGAGTAAATAAAGGACAGTCTCTTCAACAACTGGTGATGGAGCCAGGCACAGTGGCACATGCCTGTAGTCCCAGCTACTCAGGAGGCCGAGGAAGGAGGATCACATGACCTTAGGAGTTCATGGCCAACCTGGGCTACATAGTGAGACCCTATCTCAAAAAAAAGGGTAATAGAAATACAGAATTCCCACATGCTAAGGAAGGAAATTGGATTCATCTTACACCATATACAAAAATCAACCCAAAATAGATAAAAGAATAGATATTGGCACAGATGTGGTGAAAAGGGAACACTTGTACACTGCTGGTGGGAATATAAATCAGTACAACTTCTATGGAAAACAATGCAGAGATTTCTCAAAGAACTAACAGCAGATATACCATAAGACCCAGCAATCCCACTATCCTGGGTATCTACCCAAAGGAAAAGAAGTCATTACATAAAAAACACACCTGCATCTGTATGTTTATTGCAACATAATTCACAGTTGTAAAGATATGGAATCACCTAAGTGCCCATCAATTAATGAGTGGATAAAGAAAATGTAGTATATATACATCATAGAATACTATTCAGTCATAAAAAAGAACAAAATAATGTCTTTTGCAGCAACTTCAATGGAAATGGAGGCCATTATCCTTAGTGAAGTAACTCAGGAACAGAAAACCAAATACCACAAGTTCTCACTTAAAAGTGGGAGTTAACCCACAGGTACACAAAGGTATACAGAGTGGTATACTGGACATTGCAGACTCCAAAGCGGGCAGGGCGACAGGGAGGTGAAGGATGAAAAATTACCTGTTGGGTTCAATGTGCACTCTTCGGGTAATGGGTACACTAAAATCCTAAACTTCACTACTCGCTATACAATTCATCCATGTAAGCAAAAACCACTTATACCTCTAAAGTTATTGAAAATTTTTTTTTCATTTAATGGATAAAAGACCTAAATATAAGACCAGGAACTATAAAACTTCTCTAAGAGAACATAGTGGGAAAGCTCCTGGACATTGGCCTTGGCAATGATTTTTTGGATATCACACCAAAAGAGCAGGCCACAAAAGCAAAAATAAATAAATGAGACTACAGTCAAACTAAAAAGCTTCTATACAGCAAAGGAAACAATCAATGAAATGTTAGCCTACAGGCTGAGAAAAATATTTACAAACCATATATTTCACAAGGAGTGAATATCCAAAATTTATGAAGAACTTACACAATTCAATAGTAGCAAAACAATCTGATTTTTAAATGGGCAAAAGACATAAATAGACATTTCTCCAAAGAAGACATACAAATGGCCAGGAGGTATATGAAAAGGTGCTCAACATCATTAATCATCAGGGAACTGCAAATCAAAACCACTGTGAGATAGTTCCTCACACCCATTAGATGGCTATTATCAAAAAGGCAAAAAATAACAAATGTTGGCAGTGGTGTAGAGAAAGGGGAACTCTTGTATACTGTTGGTGGGAATGTAAATTGGTATAACCATTATGGAAAATAGGATGGAGGTTTCCAAAAAACTTAAAAATAGAAAGATCGCATGACCTAGAAATCCCTTTTCTGGGTTTATACCCAAATGAAATGAAATCAATATCTCGCAAAGACATTTGCACTACCATGTTTATTGTGGCATTATTCACAATAGCCATGATACGGAAACAACATAAGTGTGCATCAATGGACAAATGGATAAAGAAACTGTGGTATATAGTTATAATGGAATATTATTATTATGTTATTATAAAAATGTTTTATTCTAAGAAAGAATGGGATCTTGCCATTTGCCACAACATGGATGAAAATGGAGGATACTATGCAAAAGGAAATAAGCCAGACACAGAAAACAACATATTGCATGTTCTCACGTATATGAAGAATGTAAAAAAAGAGCAAAACAAAACAAAACTCAAATACATAGAACAAAACAGTGGTTACCAGGGACAGGGGGAGAAAATGGGGAGACTGAATACACAAAGCAAGTATACAAGGATATGAAGTCAGAGTATAAAAAGTAGCAGATATGTACAATGAACAGTTCTAGAGAACTAATGTACAACATGAAGACTACAGATAATAAAATTATATTGCATTTGGGATTTATGCTAAATGAGTAGATTTTAGCTGCTCTTGCCACAGAAATGAAAGAAAAATGGGTAACTAAGTAAGATGATGGATATGTTAATTTGTTTCACTATAGTAATCTTTTTAATACCTATATGTAACTCATAAATTATGTTGTATACCTTAAATATACACAATAAAATTTACTTTTGAAAGTTAAAATAAATAAAGCCTAAGTCTTCATCCTCAATTTTAATTCTCTGTTCTCATTTCCCTCTGCACATCTCAAAAACAAATTAAAGTATAACTTCATGTCAGGAGATCTAAAAATACAGTTGACCTTGAACAACAACTGTTTGAACTGTGCGGGTCCACTTAATACGTGCAGTTTCTTCCGCCTCTGCCACCGCTGAGACAGCAAAATTGGGGTTACCTGAAGAGGGGTCACCTCCTCTTTCTCCTCCTCAGCCTACTCAATGTGAAGATGACAAAGATGAACGCCTGTATAATAACCCACTTAGACGCAATAAACTGTAAATATATTTTCCCTTCCTTATGATTTTCTTAATAACTTTTTTTACTATAGCTGACTTTACTGTAAGAATACCATATAAAACACATATAACATAGAAAATACATGTTAATCAACTGTTTATGTTATCAGTAAGGCAACATTAGGCTAACAATAGTTAAGTCTGGGGAGAGTCAAAAGTTACACATGGATATTTGACTTAATGGAGGGGTCAGCATCCCTAATCCCCACACTGTTCAATGGTCAACTGTAGAGAGAAAGTTCTTCCTCTTCCTTTCGTGACTATATCTTCTGGAAGAAAGAAAATGAAAAGGTTTCTGAATTTGAATAAAAGAAAATATAATCTAGCTGTTAAGGATTTTTATTTCAAATTAATATTTACTTTATTTTTAATTGCTTCAACTAAACAAAGATTGAAGGATTTAAGGGGCAAACGACATGAATAGACAATTCTCAAAAGAGGATATACAAACAGTCAACAAACGTGAAAAAATGCTCAACATCACTGATTATCAGGGAAACGCAAATTAAAACCACAATGAGATATAGCACCTTACTTCTACAAGAATGACCATAATTAAAAAGCCAAAAAATAATAGATATTGGCATAGATGTGGTGAAAAAGGAACACTTTTACATGCTGGTGAGAATGTAATTAGTACAACCACTATGGAAAACAGTATGGAAATTCCTTAAAGAACTAAAACTAGAACTACCATTCAATCCAGTAATCCCACTACTGGGTATCTCCCCAGAGGAAAAGAAGTCATTACATGAAAAAGACACATGTACACATGTTTATAAAGATGTGTGTTTAGATCAGCAACACAATTCACAATTGCAAAGATATGGAATCAACCTAAGTGCCCATCAACCAACATGTAGATAAAGAAAATATGGTATATATACACCATGGAATACTACTGAGCCATAAAAAGAACAAAATAATGTCTTTTGCAGCAACTTGGATGGAGCTGGAGGCCATTATTCTAAGTGAAGTAACTCTGAAATAGAAAACCAAATATTGTATGTTCTCACTCATAAGTGGGAGCTAAGTTATGAGGATGCAAAAGCATAGGAATGATATAAAGGACTTTGGGGCTGGAGGGAAGGTTGGGAGTGTGGTGAGGGATAAAAAACCACATATTGAGTACAATGTATACTGCTCAGTTGACAGGTGCCCCAAAATCCCAGAAATTGCCACTAAAGAATTTATCTATGTAACCAAAAACCACCCATTCCCAAAAAACTATTAATTTTTTTTTTTAATTTCTTAAAAAAGATTAGGCCAGGTGCAGTGGCTCACGCCTGTAATCTCAGCACTTTGGAGGGTCAAGGCAGGGGATCACTTGAGGTCAGGAGTTTGAGACCAGCCTGGCCAACATGGTGAAACCCCATCTCTACTAAAAATACAAAAATTAGCCAGGCCTGATGGCATATGCCTGTAATCCCATCTACTCAGGAGACTGAGGCACAAGAATCACTTGAACCCAGGAGGCGGAGGTTGCAGTGAGCTGAGATCGCACTACTGAACTCCAGTCTGGGCGACAGAGTGAAACTCTGTTTCAAAAAAAAATGGCTGTAAGGTCCCTAAACAAATTACATACTATATTATCATTCTTGACATAGCTTTTTGAAATTTACTCATTCACTCTTTTTTGGTGCTATATGGTTTTTAAAAATTGTGGTAAAATACACCATTTTACCCATATTAGAATGTACAGTTCTGTGGCATTAGGTACATTCATAAGTGCATTGTGCAATCTACTACCATCCACCTCCATAACTTTTTCATCTTTCCTAAGTAAAAGTTTGTATCTATGAAATACTACTCCCCATTCCCCTTTCTCAAGCCCCTGGAAACCACCATTTAATTTTGGGTCTCTACAAATCTGACTACTCTAAGAACCTCACGTAAAAAGAATCATATAATAATTGTCTTTTTTGTGACTGGCTTATTTCACTTAACATAGTATCTCCAAGGTTCATCCATGTTGTGGCATATATCAGAACTCCATTCTTTTTGTGGTTTATCTACTTATCTATTGAACACTTGGATTGCTTCCACCTTTTGGCTATTGTAAATAATGCTGCTATGGGCCGGGCGCGGTGGCTCAAGCCTGTAATCCCAGCACTTTGGGAGGCCGAGACGGACGGATCACGAGGCCAGGAGATCGAGACCATCCTGGCTAACACGGTGAAACCCCGTCTCTACTAAAAAATACAAAAAACTAGCCGGGCGCGGTGGCGGGCGCCTGTAGTCCCAGCTACTCGGGAGGCTGAGGCAGGAGAATGGCGTGAACCCGGGAGGCGGAGCTTGCAGTGAGCTAAGATCCGGCCACTGCACTCCAGCCTGGGCGACAGAGCGAGACTCCGTCTCAAAAAAAAAATAATAATAATAATAATAATAATAATGCTATGAACAAGGATGTAAAAATATCTTTCCTAATCCCTGCTTTTACTTCTTTTGGGTATACACACAGAGTGGAATCGCTGGATCATAATTTTTAATTCTTTTGAGTATTCATTCTAGCCATATTTTATATCCTTTTCTTTGTTCTACATAGTATTGAAAGTAGCACTTATCTAACAGCTTATGTAGCAGCACTTATCTAACACTTATCAATAAAAGACCTATAAGATATAAAGTCACAAGAATGTATAACAAAAGTAGACCTGTGTATTTGTTTAAACTCTGAAGCAGATTATCATCTAATGATCAAAAAGCCATTTAAAATCATCTCCAATGTTAATAGACAAAATTCTCCCCCAAAAAAAATCTCCACTGTAGAGAGGAAAAATTTTCCTCTTCTGGGTCACAAATTATCAAGGGGAAAGAGTAAGGATCACTTTTCAAACCGCACTGACAATCACTCACCAGTGAGAATCTATAGGTTACCCCTCCATTCTCTTTTTTCCCTTCAGAATGAGAATCATTGCCACCAAGCCATTATTACTAAAGGGAGTGTGCTGTACCTTTGGCTATGTTGGAAGACAAAACCACCAAAGGTGCTTACCTAAAAGCATCTTCCAGCAAATATATATACGAATGTGTGCATGTGTACACACATCTGTACCTATATGTATGTAAAATCAATGAGGATAAGTAAAATGTCAGTAGTTTTGCATCATAATCGGGAATATCAATACGAACCCATAATATACTTTACCTTTAAATACTAAGTACATATATTTCCTAACTCTATCCACCAAAACAGTGCAGAAGCAATAACCAGCCAGGAGTAGTGAACACCACTGGCACCCACACTGTGATCTTCAAATGCCATTTCCCTCCCCGCCCCCAAAAAAAAAAAAAGAATCAATCTTCTTAAGGAAATGGCTGATTCCAGTTCTGGGAGAGGAAATATAAAAGATGAGGCAGGAACATCTCATAATACAAAGCAAGAAAGCTAACAAACACTACTGAAGCTATGTCAAAAGGGTTGATGAACCAACTGGGAAAAGCTCCCTTGGCTAAAGATTGTACAATATTGACATTAACAAAAATAATAACTTCAGATGAGTGCAGTGGCACACATCTGTAATCCCAGCACTTTGGGAGGCCAAGGTAGAAGGACTGCTTGAGGCCAGGAGTTCAAGACCAGGCTGGTCAACATAGCAAGACACCATCTCTACGAAAAATTATTTCAAAAAATAAGTCAGGCATAGTGGCAGGCACCAGTGGTCCCAACTACTTGGGAAGCTGAGGCGGGAGGATCACTTGAGCCCAGGAGGTCAAGGCCACAGTGAGCTGTGATTATGCCACTGTATTCAAGCCGCCTGGGCAAGAGTGTGAACTTGCCTCAAAAAATAAATATAAACAAATAATAACAATAAGATCAATAAATTGAAATGCATCACATATTTAAATCCATTCATTTATTATAATATGAAAACAATAACTACTAATTTGTCATCTTCAAAGGATGCTAGAGACCCAACCCTGAATTTTGAAAACAGGGAAACAACAAAGCATTTATTCTGCCTTTCTCCTATGAATATATCACTGGGTAACCTAATAGCTGATAAAGGGAGATTTCTTCTTTTAAATGTATTTCAGTTAATACATAACAAAAATCATAATATAACCATTTTAATCCCTAATAAATCAGTAGCTCTCTAGCACTGCCTAGATCATCAATGGCTACTGATGCTTCAAAAAGAGAGACAACCAGGGATCATGTGCCTCCTCACAGAATGAAACACTAGCTGTAAAGTTGTACTGTCAAAAAAAATCAAACCTGAACCTGACCAGTCCTCTACATCTAACTACAAATTTACAGTAAATATGGACAGAGGAACACATTTACAAGACACTGTGGGAATGCAATGAACAAAATCCAGACTGTGGGAAGTTAACAGGGCAAACAATCTAACCTATTTGACAAACATGTTACGGAGAAGATTGATGGGGAGAAGGAAAAAAGAGAGAGAACCTACTGTTAATCTATTAACATGTTTTTTTAAGTCAGAAAAATTTGGTGTTACTAACACATTATTTTGCCACTGTACTCTCAAGGGAAGCCTAACTGAAATGTTTGCTGTAAGAATGCTTTTGAAAGCCTGAAATGAAGTTACTGCTTTCAAATTATTATTTGCAATTACTGTCATAAACACAACAGACAAACACAGAATAGTTAAGAATTCAGTCTACAGGGTCAGATCCACCAGGTCCAAATTTCAGCTCTGTACTTAGTAACTGTGTAAACCCAAGTAAGTAATTTAACTTCCATAAGCATCAGTTTCCTTATCTGCAAAATGAGGCTAATTACACTGACTTGACAACATTGTTTTGGCGAATAAATAAGACAGCATACACAAATAATCTAGCACAGTCATTCATCAAATATGTCCAATGAATGTAGCTATTAGTATTATAAATAATAAATATTTCATATCAGAATTTTAAAAATACAAATCTGACTAATCACAAAATTTCTATTCAAAAAGTAAATATTATATTTACTGTATTTAAACACCCTGAGACCCATTTAAGGAAACACCATGGAAGATGGAAAAAAGTAATTTTAAATATGCTCAGTCAACTTTAAATCTATGTTAACCGATAAGAGCAAACATTTACCAACTATAAAGTAAGAGATTAGAAAATCAAATTAGCAGTGATTACTACAAGGCCCTAGCCTTGGACCAGAAGCTATCTGTAAAATAGACCCACAGCCCCTTGAGCTTTTAGGATTCTATTCATTCAACAAACAGAAGTTCTATCAGGCACAGATGAAGAAATAAAGGAAGTCTTCTTTGATCTCAAGTAACTCATAATCTAGTGAAAAAAAAATAGACAAATTTTTAAAGTGTAAGAGAGTATAGTAAGTGCTTAGAAGCACATACAGAGTATTATAGTTTCACATAAAAGACATTCCTAAGTCTTACGGGTGAGAGGAAGGTAGGTGTAATTGGTTTCAAGGCCCTCTCCCCCAAAAAGTGAAGCATGAATTCAAGCCTAAAGGAGCAGTAGTTGGCTAAATGAAAAACTGAAGAAAAGTGTGTTGTGCATAGGCAGAAGAGTGAGAAAGTTGTTGTTAGACAACAACTATTGTTTTGAGGTTCCAGTTAGGAGGAATAAGTTCTGAAGGTATACTGTACAGCATGGTGACAATAGTTAATAATAGTGTGCCATATACTTGAAAATTACAGAGTCTATTTTAAATGTACGCATCACAAAAGAGTGATAAGGATGTAAGATGATAAATATGTTAATTAGCTTGCATTAATCATACCACAGTGTATGCATATGTCAATACATCATGGTATGCATCATAAATACATAAAAGTTTTATTTCTCAATTAAAAACTTAATTTGGGGTAGAAATATTGACTATAATAAAAAATTTAAAATTAAAAATATAAAATTTAAAAATTAATTTTTTAATGTATTGTATTAAGTTGGGACCTAAAGTAAGATCAGATCAGGGGGCTTAGCAGGGCCAGAACCTTATATAAACCCTGTTATTCTTCTTACAAGTGATAGGAGCTACTAGGAATTTTGAATTTCTTTTTTTTTTTTTTGAGACAGGGTCTTGCTCTGTTGCCCAGGCTGGAGTACAGTGGCATGATCTCAGCTCACTGCAACCTCCGACTCACAGACTCAAGTGATTCTTTCATCTCAACCTCCTAAGTAGCTGGGACCACAGGCATGCACCACTACGCGCTGCTAACATTTTTTTATTTTTATTTTTAGTAGAGATGGGGGTTTAACCAATTTGGGCAGGCTGGTCTCAAACTCCTGGCCTAAAGTGACCACCCACCTCAGCCTCCCAAAGTGCTGGAATTACAGGCGAGAGCCACCGTACGTGGTGCCACAAAACATTGCAAGCAGGACAAAGACAAGATCAGATATGTGATTTGAAAATATTACTCTAAAGCACAAAAATGGAGAATGGAAGGAGAAGAAACTGGGGGAGATCTGGAACAAGATATGAGGCATACAGACCGGTAGGAATGCTCTTTCAGTAATGCACATGAAAAATAGAGAAGGCTCAAATTAAGGCAATAATGGTAGGAATGGTGATGAAGCATCTCCTTCCTTCATTTTCTATGTTATTAGAATTCCCTGCTGAAAACCACAGGAAATCAGGGCCAATGACCCTTACCCTTTTGCTCATAGGATAAACAAAATGTCACCCATTCCATGCATTCTGCTAGCTTAGGGACTATTCCTCAAACTTTTCTCTTAAACCAACCAAAAAATCAATTTGATATCTTAGTTATAAGAGATGAAAAAATTTAAAAAGGTATAACCGCATAAAATATCTATCATTTCCATCAACAGTCACATGCTTGAGACTTTGACTTCTTAGGTAGATACACACACACTATATGAAATTTAAAAGTTTCATAGAGTTCATGCTAATAAACAAGAAGACAAAAAATATTCAAACACATCATTGTATCTGCTATTGCTAATTATACATTGCCTTCCTTTAATTTACAAAGACCCCCTCATTTCACTGTGTGTACATACAACAGTATTTTCCTTTTAGGATTAAAATTCTTATACTGCATTTGGTCTTTAACCAAAAGCATTTCATATCATATATGTGTGTGTGTGTGTGTATATATATATATGGCTAAGACTATGGACCTTACACCAACAAACTCAGTAATCATATTTTTGATATGAAATACTTTTTAAAAATGTAAACACGGGGGCGGAGCAAGATGGCCAAATAGGAACAGCTCCAGTCTCCAACTCCCAGCGCGAGCGACACAGAAGACCGGTGATTTCTGCATTTTCAACTGAGGTACTGGGTTCATCTCACTGGGGAGTGCCGGACGATCGGTGCTGGTCAGCTGCTGCAGCCCGACCAGCGAGAGCTGAAGCAGGGCGAGGCATCGCCTCACCTGGGAAGCGCAAGGGGGAAGGGAATCCCTTTTCCTAGCCAGGGGAACTGAGACACACAACACCTGGAAAATCGGGTAACTCCCACCCCAATATTGCGCTTTAAGCAAACAGGCACACCAGGAGATCATATCCCACACCTGGCCGGGAGGGTCCCACGCCCACGGAGCCTCCCTCATTGCTAGCACAGCAGTCTGTGATCTACCGGCAAGGCAGCAGCGAGGCTGGGGGAGGGGCGCCCGCCATTGCTGAGGCTTAAGTAGGTAAACAAAGCTGCTGGGAAGCTCGAACTGGGTGGAGCTCACAGCAGCTCAAGGAAACCTGCCTGTCTCTGTAGACTCCACCTCTGGGGACAGGGCACAGCTACACAACAACAACAACAACAACAACAACAACAAAAAAAAAGCAGCAGAAACCTCTGCAGACGCAAACGACTCTGTCTGACAGCTTTGAAGAGAGCAGTGGATCTCCCAACACGGAGGTTGAGATCTGAGACGGGACAGACTGCCTGCTCAAGTGGGTCCCTGACCCCTGAGTAGCCTAACTGGGAGACATCCCCCACTAGGGGCAGTCTGACACCCCACACCTCACAGGGTGGAGTACACCCCTGAGAGGAAGCTTCCAAAGCAAGAATCAGACAGGTACACTTGCTGTTCAGAAATATTCTATCTTCTGCAGCCTCTGCTGCTGTTACCCAGGCAAACAGGGTCTGGAGTGGACCTCAAGCAATCTCCAACAGACCTACAGCTGAGGGTCCTGACTGTTAGAAGGAAAACTATCAAACAGGAAGGACACCTACACCAAAACCCCATCAGTACATCACCATCATCAAAGACCAGAGGCAGATAAAACCACAAAGATGGGGAAAAAGCAGGGCAGAAAAGCTGGAAATTCAAAAAATAAGAGCACATCTCCCCCGGCAAAGGAGCGCAGCTCATCGCCAGCAACGGATCAAAGCTGGACGGAGAATAACTTTGACGAGATGAGAGAAGAAGGCTTCAGTCCATCAAATTTCTCAGAGCTAAAGGAGGAATTACGTACCCAGCGCAAAGAAACTAAAAATCTTGAAAAAAAAGTGGAAGAATTGACGGCTAGAGTAATTAATGCAGAGAAGGTCATAAACGAAATGAAAGAGATGAAAACCATGACACGAGAAATACGTGACAAATGCACAAGCTTCAGTAACCGACTCGATCAACTGGAAGAAAGAGTATCAGCGATTGAGGATCAAATGAATGAAATGAAGCGAGAAGAGAAACCAAAAGAAAAAAGAAGAAAAAGAAATGAACAAAGCCTGCAAGAAGTATGGGATTATGTAAAAAGACCAAATCTACGTCTGATTGGGGTGCCTGAAAGTGAGGGGGAAAATGGAACCAAGTTGGAAAACACTCTTCAGGATATCATCCAGGAGAACTTCCCCAACCTAGTACGGCAGGCCAACATTCAAATCCAGGAAATACAGAGAACGCCACAAAGATACTCCTCGAGAAGAGCAACTCCAAGACACATAATTGCCAGATTCACCAAAGTTGAAATGAAGGAAAAAATCTTAAGGGCAGCCAGAGAGAAAGGTCGGGTTACCCACAAAGGGAAGCCCATCAGACTCACAGCAGATCTCTCGGCAGAAACTCTACAAGCCAGAAGAGAGTGGGGGCCAATATTCAACATTCTTAAAGAAAAGAATTTTAAACCCAGAATTTCATATCCAGCCAAACTCAGTTTCATAAGTGAAGGAGAAATAAAATCCTTTACAGATAAGCAAATGCTTAGAGATTTTGTCACCACTAGGCCTGCCTTACAAGAGACCCTGAAGGAAGCACTCAACATGGAAAGGAACAACCGGTACCAGCCATCTCAAAAACATGCCAAAATGTAAAGACCATCGAGGCTAGGAAGAAACTGCATCAACTAACGAACAAAATAACCAGTTAATATCATAATGGCAGGATCAAGTTCACACATAACAATCTTAACCTTAAATGTAAATGGACTAAATGCTCCAATTAAAAGACACAGACTGGCAAACTGGATAAAGAGTCAAGACCCATCAGTCTGCTGTATTCAGGAGACCCATCTCACACGCAGAGACATACATAGGCTCAAAATAAAGGGATGGAGGAAGATTTACCAAGCAAATGGAGAACAAAAAAAAGCGGGGGTTGCAATCCTAGTCTCTGATAAAACAGACTTTAAACCATCAAAGATCAAAAGAGACAAAGAAGGCCATTACATAATGGTAAAGGGATCAATTCAACAGGAAGAGCTAACTATCCTAAATATATATGCACCCAATACAGGAGCACCCAGATTCATAAAGCAAGTCCTTAGAGACTTACAAAGAGACTTAGACTCCCATACAATAATAATGGGAGACTTCAACACTCCACTGTCAACATTAGACAGATCAACGAGACAGAAAGTTAACAAGGATATCCAGGAATTGAACTCATCTCTGCAGCAAGCAGACCTAATAGACATCTATAGAACTCTCCACCCCAAATCAACAGAATATACATTCTTCTCAGCACCACATCGTACTTA
>NC_037670.1:79644249-79644611 GCF_003255815.1 Theropithecus gelada
TCCTTATACGAAAATTAATTCAAGATGGATTAGAGACTTAAATGTTAGACCTAATACCATAAAAATCCTAGAGGAAAACCTAGGTAGTACCATTCAGGACATAGGCATGGGCAAAGACTTCATGTCTAGAACACCAAAAGCAACGGCAGCAAAAGCTAAAATTGACAAATGGGATCTAATTAAACTAAAGAGCTTCTGCACAGCAAAAGAAACTACCATCAGAGTGAACAGGCAACCTACAGAATGGGAGAAAATTTTTGCAATCTACTCATCTGACAAAGGGCTAATATCCAGAACCTACAAAGAACTCAAACAAATTTACAAGAAAAAAACAACCCCATCAAAAAGTGGGCAAAGGACAT
>NC_037670.1:79644706-79677400 GCF_003255815.1 Theropithecus gelada
AATATCCAGAACCTACAAAGAACTCAAACAAATTTACAAGAAAAAAACAAACAACCCCATCAAAAAGTGGGCAAAGGATATGAACAGACATTTCTCAAAAGAAGACATTCATACAGCCAACAGACACATGAAAAAATGCTCATCATCACTGGCCATCAGAGAAATGCAAATCAAAACCACAATGAGATACCATCTCACACCAGTTAGAATGGCGATCATTAAAAAGTCAGGAAACAACAGGTGCTGGAGAGGATGTGGAGAAATAGGAACACTTTTACACTGTTGGTGGGATTGTAAACTAGTTCAACCATTATGGAAAACAGTATGGCGATTCCTCAAGGATCTAGAACTAGATGTACCATATGACCCAGCCATCCCATTACTGGGGATATACCCAAAGGATTATAAATTATGCTGCTATAAAGACACATGCACACGTATGTTTATTGCAGCACTATTCACAATAGCAAAGACTTGGAATCAACCCAAATGTCCATCAGTGACAGATTGGATTAAGAAAATGTGGCACATATACACCATGGAATACTATGCAGCCATAAAAAAGGATGAGTTTGCGTCCTTTGTAGGGACATGGATGCAGCTGGAAACCATCATTCTTAGCAAACTATCACAAGAACAGAAAACCAAACACCGCATGTTCTCACTCATAGGTGGGAACTGAACAATGAGATCACTTGGACTCAGGAAGGGGAACATCACACACCGGGGCCTATCATGGGGAGGGGGGAGGGGGGAGGGATTGCATTGGGAGTTATACCTGATGTAAATGACGAGTTGATGGGTGCAGCAGACCAACATGGCACAAGTATACATATGTAACAAACCTGCACGTTATGCACATGTACCCTACAACTTAAAGTATAATAATAATAAATAAATTTAAAAAAAAAAATGTAAACACGAACACATTTCCAAATTCAAACTTGCCACATACTTCAATGAAGAATAGCAACTCTGGCAGGGCTTGTAGGACTGTGAAAACTGTTTAAAGAGTTTACAAGCAATTAAAAATTCACTCTAGTATATGAACAATATAAGACCTTTATCTTCAGTTACATGAATTGCCTGAAGTACTCTAGATTTATTCCAGAATTACAACACTTTATAATTCCTGCCTAGCAACAAAAGGAGTAACTTAAAAGCAAGGGAATTGTTCTAATCAAGGATATAACCTCCCATAGTAGAAAGCAGTTTTCCCTCATTTTTTTTCTTGTTAGAATAAAATAATCAAAGATAGATATTTTAATTCTGAATTGAACTCTCTTTAAATACTTTTTCCATGGAGTTCACAGTACTTGATGATTTCAGTCTCATACACAACTTTTTTAAATCAAAATATGATCAGCACATTCATTTATTCCAGATATTGACTACTTGCTCTATGTCTGGAACAGACTGGAACAGAGTGGACTATGTACTGGGGATTAAAAACATGAATAAAATATGATCTCTGATCTCAAGAAATAAATACTGCAGTCAAGAAATACTGAAATAAAGCATTACATAATACATGCAATAATTAAAGGTAAGGTATGAACAAATTAGGTATAAACAAGCAGAAACAACCAACACAGCAGGGCTTCACAGAGAAAGTGACACCAGCAGACCTGGGCCTCAGAATAGGCTTTGGCCACAGTTGATAAGACATCAGTCGGTAAAGGCAATCTAGTCAGGAGAAACTGCATGTGCAAAAAAGCACTGCTAACCTTCTAAGAAATGCTTTAGATTTTTCTCTTACACTTTAGAGAAGGTACATGGCTTTAATTTTGTAGTTTTAAAACAAATTTCTTAGTATAAATTAAAACCATAATAACATGATTTCTTTCTCCTTATCCTCAGCCAACTGAAATTTTAAACTTGTATTTAAAAGCTGGGCTCAGAGTGTTTCATTTTTGTTATTATTATTCCATATAAATGTGAGAATTAAAAAGGGCACCAGTATTTGTTGGGTACTAGTCTGTATAAGAATAAATGTAAATAAGTAAACACATGAATTGGATAATGTACAATAGGCAAATAATATAGGTATAAAGGAATGTATCACATAGAACTCACTTTTTTACTACTAAAATCACAGCATGTATGCCAGAAAATGAATTATCTTCATATTTCATAAACATAAGCATGCTCGAAACGGCTTAAATTTAGCCTTTATGTTTATGGACGCATTATGTACAAAGTAGTTTTATATATATAACAATCACCACAATGACGAAGACAGTCTGAGCACAATACAACACAGCAAACATCAAAGCAAATCCCAGGTTCAGGTCAACTGGAAATAACCTCAACATCGAAATCTCAGAGAGTTTCTCACATTTGGCAACAAGGCGTCAAAGTCAAAAAGAATCAGCGGCATTTGCTCTGACCATCCCCCAACATGGAAATATGCCCCCCCTTTCTTTTAACTATGCCATGATATTTAACCTTCAAACTCTCCTCATCATTTCCCATGAAGAGTTGTTCCCAACTGTGAGGCAATATAAATTGTGAATAGTTTCCTCATCTGCAAAATAAACTACAATTATAAGACTCTAAGCAAAATGCCTGGCACATGGTAAACACTCATAAAATGGGTGAAATCTTCAACTGATAACAGTTGATTACATAAGATGTGTCAAACACCAACACAATGTGTGACAGAAATTGACATTTAATTAATGTTGGTTTCTTATATTGGTTTCTTTCCTTCCTTTGGGCTAGCACACTAGCATGTATTTATCTTGTAACTCACCTTCTTCTTCACAGAAGAAGCCCATGGTAAATCCTAACTAAATAAAAGTCTTCTGTAACTACTTCTGAATACTCGCCCATCTCCCAATGCCACATGTGGTTCATAAGTTCTGGATTGGCCAGTTCAGTTACTGCACACTATAAAAATAATACCCTAAATTTACAAAAATGGCTTTCTTACCAGGAGCTTAAGCCACTTTTAAACAACAGTTCATTACTGACAATGACAGGGTCAGGCAAATATACAACCATATTTTCAGGGAAATCCAAGGCTAAGACTATGGACCTTATACCAACAAACTCAGTAAATGGCAAAGCAAGGACTCAAACTCAGAAATTTTTCCCTGAATTTGAGATTCTTTTCCAGCCCAGAATGTATTGCCTAAAGGACAAAAGTACAATTATTCACATAAATGTTCTAAATATTCACTCAGTAAGTATGTAATCTATATACAGTTGTAATTAAACACTTATAAAAGGAAAAATGTCAAATCTTTTCTTTATTAATCTGTACCAATGTATCCTTCTCCATAATGTCTAATTCTAAATATTTTGCTTTTTTTAGGGAGGTTGGCTCTATATTAAGCACAATTATTTTTAAACCTACTACAAATTAAAATTGTATACAAAATTTAATGTTTTCATCCTATGACCTTTTTATACTTCAGTTTATTTCCTTTGGCCATTTGCATTTAATGTACAACCAATGAGTAATGGTTTTTTTAATGCTCCATTTTTAAAAATGCAATCTTCCAAAAGCTCAGCCAGAAATGTCCATTTCAAAAAGCTTACTCCAGCCAGTTGGCTTGGTCAGTGACATATGTGCAAAGTGAAAATGTAACCCCTAGTCATTTTCTGCAGGTCAGATGGAATTACTCAGCATACTCAACATGGTTTCCAGTCCATGCCTCAAGAGGAATGTCCTTCAGCTAGCAAGTGTTTCTTTTAAACATCAGACTAGCTACTGTTGTTTGAACACCACTATTACCTCAGCATGGTTAGAATACATGTGTATGCTGAGAATTATAAACATTATTCTGTATCAAAATATTGAAATGCATTTGTATTATGACCATTATATGGAGTCCACATAAAATTTAAGTAATCAGCAGGTAGTGTTTGAGGAGCTAAACATGTTTAATGTTAGTCATTTCTTCTGTTTTCAAAGTTGCTTTAAGCTCAACACACTTCGTAGATATAATAATGACTCATGTGAGCAGAAATGCTGAATGTCAAAAACACTTTAGTGTTAATAAAACTTAGAAATTGCAAATAATCTTAAATTATGCTATAGCAAATGATTAATAATACACAATGTTTAGCAAAACCAAAAAATACCATAAATACATCAACATATGAGAAAATTTCATATAATTTTCTTATAAGAAATTTCAATAAATACATTTATTTAAATATATTTAAATATATTTAAAAATATAGATTTCAATAAGAAAGAAGTGTCAAATTTCACCAAATATATTCCTTGCTCTTCTATGGGTTGTATTTTTAGTTGGTTAATTTTTTTTTTTTTTTTTGGAGATGAAGTCTCGCTCTGTTGCCCAGGCTGAAGTGCAATGGTGCGATCTCAGCTCACTGCCACCTCCGCCTCCCGAGTTCAAATGATTCTCCTGCCTCAGCCTCCTGAGTAGCTGGGATTACGGTGAGCGTCACCACCCATAGCCTTCTTTTTTTTTTTTTTTTTTTCGTATTTTTAGTAGAGATGAGTTTAACCATGTTGCCCAGGCCAGTCTCAAACTCCTGACCTCGTGATCCACCCCCCTTGGCCTCCCAAAGTATTGGGATTACAGGCATGAGCCACCATACCTGGCTGGCTAACTTTTTTTTTTAAGGCAATCCCAATTTTACACAACAATGAATTTTTAAAAGGCAATTTGGCCCATCCAAGAGACTCTTTCCTTCATACCATATCAATAGGCTAAGAAAACACAAGTATTTACCCCATCAAATAAGGTCAAGATTCTCCCACAAACTATGACTATGTGACAAAGCCAACCACTGTAAACTTTTGTTAATACTATAACTGATTTTCAATGAGTTTATTACCTGATTACCTTTATACTTCCCGTAGATCTCTTTTTTAAAAGATCAAGAAATGTTTTCACAATTAAAAGGCAATTCTTTTTTAGCCCACTGGTTTGTTACCTTGATTGGAATATAGTACCTATCCTTTTTTGTATGGAAAAGAATTACTTTTCTTTGTGCAGATACACTAATCCCTTTCCTTGGCAAACAGAAAACGTAAAGTTCGGTTTGTTTTTTTGAAGGATAGGACTGAGGCCTAGGTTTGGGAACAAAAAAAATTGTGTGTCAACCATGAGTAAAGCATTTCTGCTACTAATGGAAGAACCATTCTATTTTTAAAGGCAGCGTTTAGAAGGGAGTTAGTCTTATTAAAAGCAGAAGTATAAATGTCATTACACTAGCCAAAAGAACAGTGTGTACATTATGACATTGTATATTTAACAAGAACACTGAAAGCCCAGTGGCCTAGTGTCAGAAGTATGCATTGCCTTGTAAGGGATCAGAGTTCAAGGTCATTAAACAAAGCCTTTGATCCTCAAATGGCCAAGCATAAGGAAACTAGTAACAATGAACTACAGATGGCAATAACAACCCTTTCCCTGCTGAATGCAAGAATCAGCATTCAAACTTCCCTTTTAGGTTAGTTTCCTAAACATGATATTTGTAAGATAAAAGAAAATTCAGGAAAAGTGACAGAGTAAAAATCTAAGTAAAAAAAATCTTAGACTTATATTTTTACATGTTTAATCTAATCATAAAATTATTCTAGAGCTTCTCCTCTTTCAGCTTCTCTGTCATCATGAGAGCTACTTTTTTAGCTCCCACATGTAAGGGAGAATATGTAACATTTGTCCTTCAGTGCTTGGCTTATTTCACTTAAAACAAGGACTCCCAGTTCCATTCAAATAGCTGCAAATGACAGGATTTCATTTTTATGACTGAATAATATTCTTGTGTGTGTGTGTGTCTGTGTGTGTCTATGTGTGTGTATGCATTTCTGCCCAGACCCATCTCCCAAAATGTTGTCTCCAGTGTTTTCTTTTAGTAGTTTCACAGTTTCAGGTCTTAATCTATTTTCAGGTCTTAATTAAGTTCTTAATCCATTTTGATTTGAATATTGTATATTGTGAGAGACAGGAGTCTAGTTTCATTCTTCTACATATTGTTACTCAATTTTCCCAGCACCATTTATTGAAGAGACTGTTTCCTCATTGTATATTCTTGGCATCTTTGTCAACAATGAGTTGTAAACATACAGATTTATATCTTGGTTTCTATACTCTGTTCCACTGGTATATGTGTCTGTTTTTTATGCCAGTACCATGCTGATTTGTATACTATAGCTTTGTCATATATTTTGAAGTCAAGTAGTATGAATCCTCCAGCTGTGTTTTTTTTTTTCTTTTTTTTTTTTTTTTGAGACCGAGTCTCGCTCTGTTGCACAGGCTGGAGTGCAGTGGTGCGATCTCGGCTCACTGCAAGCTCTGACTCGTGGGTTCACGCCATTCCCCTGCTTCAGCCTCCCGAGTAGCTGGAACTACAGGCACCTCCCACCACACCCAGCTAATTTTTTGTATTTTTAGTAGAGACGGAGTTTCATCATGTTAGCCAGGATGGCATCGATCTCCTGACCTCGTGATCTGCCCACCTCAGACTCCCAAAGTGATGGAATTCAGGTGTGAGCAACCGTGCCCGGCCCAGCTGTATTCGTTTTATTAGCAATTGCTTTGGCTATTTGGAGTCTTTTGTAGTTCCACATAAATTTTGTTTTTTCTATCTCCGTGAAGAATAAGGTCTGACCCAATACAATCCCAGTGTTGGTGGCCACAGGACTGCTTGTATCACCAAATGCCTAGTTCCAGGTGGCTCAGCACAGAGACAGACAGACTACGTTCAATTGAGAGAAAGTAAGGGAAAAGAATATGAGTCTCTGCCTGGTATTCCAGAGAATTCCTCCAGATCTTACTGAAGGCTACTAAGGCCGTACCTCTACCAGACTGCAGAAACCACAGAGATATTATGCTCGGGGCTGAAGTCCCTTTGAATACCTGAAAGCCTTCTCAAGGACAGGCACAAACAAGCCCAGACTGCAAAGACTACAATAAATACCTAACTCTTCAATGCCCAGACACTGACAAACACCTACAAGCATTAAGACCATTCAGGAAAACAAGATCTCACCAAACAAACTAAATAAGGCACCAATACCAATCCCAGAGAAACAGAGACAGAGAATTCAAAACAGATGCATTGAGGAAATTTAAAGAAATTCAAGATAATACAGAGAAGGAATTCAGAATCCTATCAGATAAATGTAACAAAGAGATTGACATAATTAAAAAGAATCAAGCAGAAATTCTGGAGTTGTAAAATGCAACCGACATACTAAAGAGTGCATCAGAGTCTCTTAATAGTAGAATTGATCAAACGGAAGAAAGAATTCATGAGCTTGAAGACAGCCTATTTGAAAATACACGATCAAAGGAAACAAAATAATAAAATGAAGCATGCCTACAAGATCTAAAAAAAGCCTCAAAGGGGCAAATCTAAGAGGTATTTGCCTTGACAAGGAGGTAGAGAGAGGTTTTAGAAATGTTATGCAAAGAGATAATAACAGAGAACTTCCCAAACCTAGAGAAATACATCAACATTTCAGTACAAGAAGGTTATAGAACACCAAGCTGATTTAACCTAATTAAGACTTCCTCAAGGCATCTAATAATCAAACTCCTGAAGGTTAACGATACAGAAAGAATCGTAAAAGCAGCAAAATAAAAGAAACAAATAATATACAGTAGAGCTCTAATACATCTGGCAACAGACTTTACAGTGGAAACCTTACAGGCCAGGGAAGAGTAGCATAAAATATTTAAAGTGTTGAAGGAAACAAAAACCCTTACCCTTCAATAGTATGTCTGGCAAAAATATCCTTTAAGCATGAAGGAGAAACAAAAGATGAGAGATCTCCTCAACACCAGAACTACAAGAAATGCTAAAGGAGTTCTTCAATCTGGAAGAAAAGGATGTTAATGAGCAAGAATAAACCATCTGAAGGTACAAAACACACTAGCAATAGTAAGGACACAGAAATATTATAAAACCATAATTGTGGTGGGTAAACCACTCTTACCTTAAGTAGAAAGACTAAATGATGAACCAATCAAAAATAATAACTACAAAAAATTTTCAAGACACAGACAGTACAATAAGACATAAAGAGAAACAACAAAAGCTAAAAAGCAGGGGGAGATAACAATAAAAAATAAACAAAAAAAAAAGCAGGGGAATGAAGTTAAAGTGTAGAGTTTTCTTTTTGCATATTTGTTTTTTGTTCATGCAATCAGGGTTATACTGTCATCAATTTAAAATGGGTAATAAGACAGTCTTTGCAAGCCTCACAGGAACTTCAAATTGAAAACATAAAAGAGATACACAAAAAATAAAAAGCAAGAAAGTAAAACATACCACTAGAGAAAGTCATCTTCATTAAAAGGAAGACAGGAAGGAAGAAAAGAAGGAAGAGAAGACCACACAACAACCAGAAAAAAATAACAAAATGGCAGGAGTAAGTCCTTACATATCAATAACAACATTGACTGTAAATGGACTAAACTCTCCAGTTAAAACAGAGTGGCTGAATGCATGAAAAAACAAGACACAATGATCTGTTGCCTACAAGAAACACATATCACCTAAAAAGATACACAAAGAATGAAATCAAAGGGATAGAAAAAGAGATTCCATGCAAATGGAAATCAAAAAAAGGGCAGAAGTAACTATACTTACATAAAACAAAAGAGAATTCAAGACAAAAACTGTAATAAGAGACAAAGAAGGTCATCCTACAATGACACAGGAGTCAATCCAGCAACAGGGTATAATGATCTATACACTCAACACTGGAGCACCCAGATATATAAAACAAATATCACTAGAGCTGGCCAGGCTCAGTGGCTCACATCTGTAATCCCAGCACTTTGGGAGGCCAAGGCAGGTAGATCACAAGGTCAGGAGTTCAAGACCAGCCTGACCAACATGGTGAAACCATGTCTCTACTAAAAATACAAAAATTAGCCGGGTGTGGTGGCACACACCTGTAATCCCAGCCACTCAAGAGGCTGAGGCAGGAGAATTTGCTTGAACCCGGGAGGCCGAGGTTGCAGTGAGCCAAGATTGCGCCACTGAACTCCAGCCTGGGTGACAGTGCAAGACTCTGCCTCAAAAAAGAAAAAAAAAAAATCACTAGAGCTAAAAAGATATAACTCAACACAATAGTAGCTAGAAGTGTCAACACTCCACTTTCAGTATTGGACAGATCTCCTAGACAAAAACTCAACAAGAAATATTGGATTTAATCTACACTATAGATCAAATGGACCTAAGAGATATTTACAAAACATTTCATCCAAAGGCTGCAGAATATACATTCTTCTCCTTAGCATATGGATCATTCTCAAGAACAGATCACATGTTAGGTCACAAAACGATTCTTAAAACATTCAAAAAACTTGAAATAATATCAAGTATCCCCTCTGACCATAATGGAATAAAATAAGAAATTAACAACAAGATGAATTTTGGAAACTATACAAATACATGGAAATTAAACAATATGCTCCTGAATGATCAGTGTGTCACTGAAGAAATTAAGAAAGAAATTGAAAAAGTTCTTGAAACAAATGAAAATGGAAACACAATATAGCAAAACCTATGAAATACAGTGAAAGCCATACTAAAAGGAAATTTTATAGCTATAAGTGCCTATATCAAAAAAGAATAAAAACTTCAAATAGACAACCTAATCATGCATCTTAAAGTGCTAGAAAGGCAAGAGCAAACCAAACCAAAAATCAGTAGAAGAAAAGAAATAATAAAGATTAGAGCAGATATAAATGAATTTAAAATTAACAAAACAGTACAAAAGATCAATGACACAAAAAGTTGGTTTTTTAAAAAGATAAAATTGACAAACCTTTAGCCAGACTAACTAATAAAAAAAGAGAAAAGACCTAAATAAATAAAATCAGAGAGGAAAAAGGCGACATTACAACAGACAATGCATAAATTAAAAGGATCATTAGGAGGTACTATGAGCAACTACATGCCAATAAATTTTAAAACCTAGAAGAAATTGGTAAATTCCTAGACACATACAACCTACCAACATTGAACCGTGACAAATGCTGCCAAGCACACGGAGAAAAGCGAACCTTCTAACACTGTTGATGGGAATAATTAGCAAAATCACTATAAAGAACAGTTAGGAAGTTCCACAAAAAATCAAAAATAGAGCTACCATATGATCCAGCAATCCCACTCCCAGTTATATACCCAAAAGAATGAAAATCAGTATATTGAAGAGATATCTGCACTCCTATGTTTCTTGCAGTACTGTTCACAATAGCCAAGATTTAGAAGCAACCTAAGCTTCCATCGACAGACAAATGGATAAAGAAAATGTGGTTGCGTATATACAATGGAATACTATTCAGCCATAAAAAGAATGAGATCCTGCATTTGCAACAACATGAATGTAACTGGAGGTCATTATGTTAGGTGAAATAAGCCAGTCACAGAAAGACAAACTACACATGTTCTCACTTATTTGTGGAGGCTAAAAATTAAAACAATTAAATTCATGGAGATAAAGAAAGATGATTACCAAAGTCTGAGAAGGGTAGTTGGGGGATGGGTGAGGTAGGAATGGCTAAATGTACAAAAAAACAGAAAGAATAAATAAGATCTAGTATTTGACAGCATAATAGGATGACTATAGTCAGTAATAATTTAATTGTACATTTTTAAATAACTAAAAGAGTCTAATTGGATTGTTCGTAACACAAAAGATAAATTCTTGAGGTGAGGATACCCCATTTACCCTGATGTGATTATGCATTGTATGCATATATCAAAATATCTCATGTACCCCATAAATATATACCCTACTACATGCCCACAAAAATTAAAAATTAAAAAACAGAATTTTCCTGAATTCAGAAAATAATAGTGGTCACCTACTTCCCCCTACCCTCCTAGAAAAACCATAAAACCACACTGAATCCATAGCTTCTGCATTACTAGGAGAAAGAACATTGCTGCCTTCACTATATGTAGAAGAAAAAAACAAAAAATTCCATGGCACTTCTACCATCAGCCCACTGCTACTACCACAAACTTCAGGTATTGAAAGTGAGGAAAGAAAGGCTTATAAGATTCTGTGAAAAAGAACAGAAGAAAGGAAAGGACTTATGGAAGGCACGGACCCAATCACCCCAGAAGGAAAAGGTGAAACAATAAATGAAAAAATTCTCAACATGGGTTGGATCTACAAGTTCAAAGCTCTGGCTACAGAGAAGGAATTTGAAAGTGCGCAGCACAGGAAGTAGCAGCCTCAGGGAACATGAATACTTAGAGGAATTTGCTAGAAAAAGAAAACAGAGACAGAGATTTGTTTATCATAGGGAAATGGTCAAAATCAATTCTGCAGCTACTTTAGATGTATTATAGAAATGAGCAAATGAATATGTGGCTTGATGTTGAGTGCCAGATATTCACTTAGAAGAAACATATAAATACCGAATAGGGAATAGCAAGAAAGAATTATGTAGGGATGAACTGAAGATGGATATACTGGTAGGAATGCATGACTTTTAAGTTATATCTATGGTCCGGGTGTGGTGGCTCACGCCTGTAATCCCAGCACTTTGGAAGGCCAAGGCGGGCGGATCACCTGAGGTCAGGAGTTCAAGACCAGCCTGGCCAACATGGTGAAACCCCATTTCTACTAAAAATACAAAAAATTAGCCAGGCATGGTGGCACACACCTGTAATCCCAGCTACCCAAGAGGCTGAGGCAGGAGAATCGCTTGAACCCAGGAGGTGAAGGTTTCAGTGAGTGGAGATCGCGTCCTTGCACTCCAGCCTGGATGACAGCACAAGACTCCATCTCAAAAAAAAAAAAAAAAGTTATATCTATACATATATAAGTGTACACATTTATGTGCACATGTGCATATATGTATATGTTTATGTACAGTATGTACACATATGTATATGTGTATATACATGCACGTATTTTCTAGCATTGTCCCTGAAAGGGGCTAGAAGATACCATAGTAACAGGATCACACCTAGCATGTATATCTTGGTCTCTAATACTATTTAGATGGCTGCAGCAGGATAGGTATCAGATTAGCCTGGAACATCTTACTATGCTAGAAAGTGAAGAAATGCTAACAAAAAAAAAAAAAGAAGAAGACATGTCACAAGGACACAGGAGCCAACTTAAAGAGGCTCCCACTGGCCAAATCTGGGACAATTTAAGCACCAAAATTATTAGGTTCAGTATTGAATTAAAACTAATAGAAAAAACTGAAATTCATGAATCCATACTAATAAGCAGACAAATAAATGGGGAGAAGAAATATCTACTGCTTACAGTAGAATATTGAGAACCAACTGACAAATGTGAAGGAAGTGCCAATTTGGAAATCATCATTTTGCAACTACCACAGTAAAGATTACTGCAGGCAAAAATTGCTAATGGGTTATCAATTCAAGGGGAAATGTTGATGAAAAGCAAAATATTTACACTTCCTTATTAGTTGCAAGGCATAAAACACCAGTAATTAGTAATTACACAGTGGACAATTCAGGCAACAAGCTTAACCAGAAGATCAAAATAAATCATTAATGAGGATGCTTCTATGTGATAATATAGGAAGAATGCAATATCACCTATTCTTGACAGTATTTTGGACAACAATGTATAATCTTGATCTAATCATAGGGAAGCAAGAGACAAAATGAGAAAAAAAAATTTAATGGTATGGGAGACTATATTGTTCAAAAATGTCAATGTCATAAAAGACAAAGAAAATTGGAGGAAATTTTCCAAATTAAAAGAGGCTAAAAGACATGATAATTTAATGCAATGCCTATCCCTAGAGTAGATTCTGTAATAGCTGGGATGGAAATGTAATCATTGGGATGGGAAATAATGTGCTACAGGGCACATTATTATATTATATTACTAGACCAATTGACAAAATTAGAATTTGGATGATACAGTAGATAAAAATGTTATATCAATGTAATTTTGTGAAACTGATAACTGTACTGTGGTTATATGTTTCTATTCTTGAGAAATACATACTTTCACACTGTTCAGGGAAAAATATATACACATGAGAGAGAGCAAGAGGGAGAGAAGGAGACAGAGCAAGTGAGAGCAAGGGACAAAAAGAAAACATAAAGCAAATAAGGTAAAAATATTAACAACAGGCAAACCTGAGTAAAGGGATAAAGTTACTTCTTATTTTTGACCTCCGAGAAAAAGAAAGGAAATATAATCATGTCTTAGCTACCAGTAATGACTACAGTGTCATAATAATGTAAATTTTTATGTCTATTACAGAAATGGCCAAGCTGCTATAACAAAGATATCCCAAAATACAATGGCTTAAATTAGATAGTTTATACTTACTTTGCTAACTATAAAGACAGTTTCTTCTCTTAACCATTCCCACACTTCTATAAGTAACCCCTTGCTTTAAAATCCCTTCATTTGAATAATCTGCCATGAATCTATTTCCTGCTGGGTCATTAACTGATACAGTACTTGGGGATTTGCAGAGATTTGGGGACTGGTTTGCTCACACATATTTGATGAATTCACAGATGACTTCCCTGCCAGGAAAAAATGAAACAACAAAATATGGGACATGCAATGAAATCACAATTATTAAAATTATCACTGCTGCAATGTGAGATGGAGTGCCAGTGAAGGACAAAGCTTTGAGATAGGTGACTACTGGACTTAATTTTTTGATAACAATAATCATTACATAGACGGCTGAGTGGGCTATCTGCTCTGATTAAACACTTACAAAATAAAAAAAATTGAGACTTCCAACTCCCAAATCAAGACAGAGGTAGACAACCCAAAAGCTTCTGTGATGACTATTTAACAGGGTGACATTTCACAAAGAAAAAGGAAATTACATGAACTTTCTAGGGTTCATTAATCCCTGAGAATGCTAAATGCCACTTGATCCACTAGTCAAAATGAGGCATACGGAATGCCAGTAATAAGTGAAGCCTTGGCTCAGGTCTTTCTCACAAGTCCAGTGGGTGCATAGATCCATCCTGCCATTATTCTTCCACTTGTTGAATGCACAGTTGGAACAGACATATTCGTTACCTGGAAGAATCCCTATATTAGCTTCTTGTCTAATAAAGGTCACTGTGCAGGCTATTATGATAAAAAGGGCTAAATGGAATCCCAAATCCCACCAAAACAGCATGCTAAATCAATACCCATCACTAAGAGAACTGCAGAGACTAGTGACACTATCAAACACTTGAAAAATGCAACAAAAATGCATCCTCATTCAATATCAACTTTGACCTGTGAAAGAGCCAGAAGGATCTTGGATAATGACTATGGATTATCATAAACTGAGGAGAGATCCAATTACACTGCTGCTGTTCAAAAATATAGTATATTTATTGGAAAAGGTCTACACAGCTCATGAAACCTGGTACAAATCTATTTACCTGGCAATTACACTTTTTTAATCCAAATTAATAAAAACAATCAGAAGTATCTCCCTTTAACTGTAAGGATAGCAGTATACCTTCACTCTCTTGCATTTGCGCTATTTCAATTCTCCTGCTCTTTGTTCTGAGACTGTGCTCAGGGACCTCGATTGATTGATATCCCAAGGAACATAATGCTGGTCCACTACATAAATGACATTATTATTAGTCTTGATAAGCAAGAAGTGGCAAGTACCCCCAATAAACATGAAAGCTGTGATGTTTTCAGGTAAGTCTGGAGCATGTAGGGATATCTCCTCTAAAGAAAAAATGTTGTTTCACCTTGCACTGCCTACCAAAATGGAAAATGTACAACTCAGAGAACCTTTGTGAATTGTGGAAGCAACACTTAGCACATTCAAGTAGAGGTGCTAGTTTTAAGTAGTGCCACAGCAAGAAAGGGCTCGGCAGCTGATATAGGTTGCAATGTAAGCTGATCTGCTTATGACCCAGCATACCCAATGGTACTTGAATTATCTAGGGCAGGTAGGTCAGCTGTATACAGCCTCCAGCAACTCTAAAAAGAGAGTCCCTCCACAAACCCTGAAGTCTTCTCTCAACAAGCATTCTCCATTTGTGACACAGCTCCTCTTTCCACCGGGCCATGGTACAGATGGAACAACCAGCTATAGGACAAGAAGTGACTACATGACCAGAGATACCCATCATAAAATGGGCTCCTTGATCTCATGAGTCATGAAATTGGGTATGTGAAGCAATATTTCATCATTAAATAGAAATCAAATATATGAATAGGAAAAGAAAACATAAATGTAATGAGCACTAGTGGCTCAAACTCCTATAGTATCTACCCTTGCTGCTTCACTGCCTCTTTCATGCCTCATGAGGACTTCCCCATAACCAATGAACAGAAGAAAAAAATACATAGACCTCATTTACAAATGGGTCTGCATGATATCTTCATATCTAAAGTCAGCTACAGTATCAGTTTCCCACTCAGGGGTATCCTTAAAAAACAAGTTACAAAAAGAAATTTTCGGGCCGGGCGCGGTGGCTCAAGCCTGTAATCCCAGCACTTTGGGAGGCCGAGACAGGCGGATCACGAGGTCAGGAGATCGAGACCATCCTGGTTAATATGGTGAAACCCCGTCTCTACTAAAAAGTACAAAAAAAAAAAACTAGCCGGGCAAGGTGGCGGGCGCCTGTAGTCCCAGCTACTTGGGAGGCTGAGGCAGGAGAATGGCGTGAACCCGGGAGGCAGAGCTTGTAGTGAGCTGAGATCTGGCCACTGCACTCCAGCCTGGGCGATAGAGCGAAACTCCGTCTCAAAAAAAAAAAAAAAAAAAAAAGAAATTTTCCAGTAGATTTAAATTTGAACAATATATCTGGTGGTTACTTTACTGGGAATGGAAGATGACCTGGGATTTATATTTACACTGATATGTGGGCAATAGCTAATGGGCTGGGATTAAGTAATCAGAAAGAACAAAACTGAAATACTGGTTAAAAAGGAGGTCTAGAGGGGAGGTATATGGAATGATTTCTCATAATGAAGAAGCACTGTGAAAACACTGGAGAATACGGTTCCCAGGAAAAGAAAGCTTCCACCAAAGAATACAGTCATGGTTCTACAAAATTTGAAGCAAGAGAATTCTCTGGTTGAGACTCCACCACACAGGAGTGATAAGCAGAGAAGAAGGTTAATGTACTAAAGAATAGTTGATCCTTACTTTTAAGAGGAAACTGGATGGCTGCTTTGCAATAAAAACAGGTAGGCTATGTCTAAAATCCAAGGGATTCATTGGGCTGCCTCTTAGCACAGTGTTCCTATCTCTGATGAAATTGATGGGAAACTACAGTAACCCAGTAAACACAGGCCCACTAAAGACTTAAGTCTTTTTGGGTATAAAAGTAAAGAATTGTGGCCGGGCGCGGTGGCTCAAGCCTGTAATCCCAGCACTTTGGGAGGCCGAGACGGGCGGATCACGAGGTCAGGAGATCGAGACCATCCTGGCTAACATGGTGAAACCCCGTCTCTACTAAAAAATACAAAAAACTAGCCGGGCACGGTGGCGGGCGCCTGTAGTCCCAGCTACTCGGAAGGCTGAGGCAGGAGAATGGCGTGAACCCGGGAGGCGGAGCTTGCAGTGAGCAGAGATCCGGCCACTGCACTCCAGCCTGGGCGGCAGAGCGAGACTCCGTCTCAAAAAAAAAAAAAAAAAGAATTGTGACCAACCAAAGTACTGGAAAAACTAATGGGAACATGAAATGGGTACTGGAGAGAGGAAGTTATGATTATCAATGTCAGCCTCTTGACTAGTTACAATGGTGAAGACTGTTACAGCTAAGTATATTTTATACTAGTCAATTATTTCTCCCAATACACCCCTTTTCCTGCCATCTTGTATGATGGTAGTAGCGATGGCTACATGCAACTTTGGTTTTAAATGGGAATATGGCTGAAATATTACCACATGACAATAAAGTAACTGATTGGACTTTGTGTCTCATCTGTTTGGGGGTGAAGAGGAGAAAGAAGGACCTTTCTTCATGGCCCTCTCTCTTAATAAGCCCTCAAAATAATATCATTTCCTCCTGCAGTCCCTTCACCCTAGAAGTGATAACAGCTTCCACTGCTGATAATCTGTGTGCTTCACTATTTGTTCCCTTAACCCTGCCTACACTTCTATCAGTGATTCCTTCACTAAAATATCTTTCTATTTTATTTATTTATTTTTTTTTTTTTTTGAGATGGAGTCTGGCTCCATCACCCAGGTTGGAGTGCAGTGGCGCCATCTTGACTCACTGCAATCTTCGCCTCCCGGGTTCAAGCGATTCTCCTGCTTCAACCTCCCGAGTAGTTGGAATTACAGGCACTCGCCATCACCCCCGGCTAATTTTTGTATTTTTGTAGAGACAGGGTTTCAACAGGTTGGCCAGGCTGGTCTCGAACTCCAGACCTCAGGTGATCCACCTGCCTCGGCCTCCCAAAGTGCTGGGATTACAGGCGTGAGCCACCATGTCTGGCCTAAAATATATTTTAATCATCCAAGATATGTTGTATTTCCTGTTAGGATGCTGACTGACACAAACATATATGTGGAAATTAGAAAAGTAGTATTCGTTCTGGCCGGGCGTGGTGGCTCATGCCTGTAATCCCAGCACTTTGGGAGGCCGAGGCAGGCGGATTACCTGAGGTCAGGAGTTCAAGACCAGCCTAGCCAACATGGTGAAACTCCATCTCTACTAAAAATACAAAAATTAGCCAGGTGTGGCGGCACACACCTGTAATCCCAGCTATTTGGGAGGCTGAGGCAGGAGAATTGCTTGAGCCCAGGAGACGGACGTTGCAGTGAGCCAAGATCATTCCACTGCATTCCAGCCTAGGTGACAGAGCAAGACTCTGTCTCAAAAAAAAAAAAAAAAAAAAAAAAGAAAAAAGAAAAGAAAAAGAAAAGTAGTGTTCCAATATGGTAAAAATAAATAAATAAGGATGGTTAATTTCTAATACTTGTTACATGCAACCTACAGAGCAGCATTTATCATACCATAGTCTGCTGAACTCCTGTGGCTCCTATATGAGAATTATCTGGGGTACATTAAAAATGCATATTCCTGAGCTGTACCCCAAACTTCCCAAATCTGAATTTCTCGAAGTGAGGTCTCAGAAATAACACTTTTAGTAAGCCCAGAGAAGTCTTTGTACACTAAAATGTAAGAACCACTGTTCTAGATAGAGAGCAAGGTTCTCAAAGCATGGTTCCCCAAGCCAGCAGTATTGGCATCACCTGGAAACCTGTTAGAAATGCTGACTCTGGGGCCTCATGCCAGTCCTACTGAATCAGAAACTCTGGAGAATGGGGCCCAGCAATCTGTGTTTCAATAAGCCTCCCAGGTGATTCTGGTAGACACTAAAGTTTAAGAACCACTATTCTAGAGTTTTGTCTCTTCTCTCTATAGCAAACGTGTAGTTTTTATCAGCCAGCATGTATTCCCAAATTCTAAGTGATTCAAATAAGACTAACTACCTTACCTACCCCTACCACCTACCAAAGAGCTGAGGACTTAACCAAGACGTGGGCCCACAGAGTATACCATCCTCTGATACTAGTGGTGGGCTCCAGAATTAGCATATGACCCAAGCTGGGCCACTTGGAGCCCCTGGCAAATCCTTGTTGGTCAGAGTTATTGGGGGAGCCCCTTGTTTTCCACTGGAGTTACTAAGCTGGAGGCTGACAATGAGTAAGGGAAACCAAGCATGGGACTGAGTACTTCATGGACATTATCTCAGATGCTGATTGTTTCTCTAGGTAAGTTAAGTTTTGGATGATAATAGGAGAGCCATGTTGATATGGTTTGGACTTGAGTCCCCCACCAACAAATCTCATGTTGAATTGTAATCCCCAGTGTTGGAGGAGGTGCCTGGTGGGAGGTAACTAGATCATGGGGGCAGACTTCCCCCTTGCTGCTTTCATGATAGTGAGTGAGTTCTCATGAGACCTGGTTGTTTAAAAGTGTGTACAGCACCTCTCCCTTCTCTCTCATCCTCCTTATCCAACCATGTAAGACGTGCCTGCTTCCCCTTCACCCTCCACCATGACTGTAAGTTTCCTGAGGCCTCCCCAGCCATGCTTCCTGTATAGCCTGCAGAGCCATGAGCCAATTAAACCTCTTTTCTTTATAAATTACCCAATCTTGGGTAGTTCTTTATAGCAATGTGAGAATGGACTAACACACACATGTATAATAGTAAATGGCTCATATTCTGTCACAAGATAAGCCAGGCTTCCTAACTAGAGACAGAAAATTGGAACCTGAGATTATTAACATCTCTAACAAACACTAGTTAAAATGCTCATATAGAAGAAGTTTGTGGGCAAGCACGGCTTTTATCTTCTCTTCCTCCAAAAATAATACTAGAATGATAATAATCCTAGCATCTGCCAAAGTTAAGAATGCCCCCATTCTCTGAGCAAAACCAATATTATTGACAGCAATGAAAATGAAATTGTAGGAAACTGAGACAGAGCTCTGTCAAACATTGCCACTCTCCTTATAATTCCCAATCATTATGCCAAGTTCTCAGATATTACTCACCCTGATACCTACCACATGCCCAAATGTGGGATTACTCAACTGTCTGAACATTCACTGGGTCCCAGAGGTAAAATAACTCACTCAACTGCGGAGGCAGACAACCAAGCTTTTCACCCATGACTTACAGCCGAGCTTCTGTAATCATGACCTGGCAACCATTCTGACCCCCTTTCCTATTTTACACAGGACAGAAAATAAGAGCCTTTGGAGAAAGCCAATCACATATTCTTTTACCTGACTAGTGACTCTGTGGACAAGTTTTTCTCTAACATTTTCTAGAAACATTATATCAAAAGGGCAGTCATGACTTCCTGCTTTAAGGTGGTGAATTAAAGACTCTGTGTCCCCTTCTCTCAAATAAAAAAAAAATTGCCCCAAAACAACAAAGATAAAAGAAACAAACAGGAGCTTCTTCAAAGAAATCAGACCTGTGGTAAGCTTACCCACAATCTGTGAAAATGGAAATTGAACAAGAAGTTTAAAGGTAAATGATACCGAAGAGTAGAGTGAGGTCAACTCTAAATGCTTAGAGAGAAATATACTGATTCACCCCACAGAATTCTGAAAAGGCTCAGGAAGTAAAAGCACTAGGTACCACAGGAAGTGGGAAGAGGTAGGATCTGAAAATAGAGGAACTGTTTAAAAGTCTATGGAATTTGTGCTCACTTTGGCAGCACATATGCTAAAATTGGAACAATACCAGAAAGAAAAAGAACTAACAATAAAAATAAAAAGTCTATGGAAATAAACAGATACCCAGGATCCTTCCTCCACAGGAAACAGAAAGCACATATTCTGAAGAGGGTAAACTAAACAAGGAAGTCCAGATTAGGGGGACACCAGGCATAGAAGAGCATGGGAATGGGGCAGGCACCTGAAAATACATGAAGAAAAAGTCTTCATCCTGATAGTCAACCCAAAACCTCCTTCCCCACCCAGGTCCAGAATACATGCAACCATGCCCATGGTCCCCAGATAGGAGTGAAAAAAACCTCTAGAGAAAGAAAACAACCTCAGGAGAAAAGACATAGAACTACTGCTATTGGAGTCCCCAATAAAACAGCCAGCTATCCCCTAACTGTCCTAAAGTAAAAGTAAAGCCCACCAGTAGACAAACCCAGGCCCCTGTCTCCAGGCACATACAGCTTACAGTCAGCCTTTATTGTATGACTGTCAAATAGAAATTGATAGCCAATAAAGCTAAGCCAGCTGTTCAAAAATCCAACCCACTTTCACAGTGCTCAATTTTTCTACTGATTCATCCTCAAATAAAAACTGATGACCAGAAATGTGAGGAAAACCTGCAATAAGAAAAGCCTAAGAAAAACAAAAGAGCAAAACAAAATCACTCCAGAACAAAATGAGATCATTAAAAAGAAGAAACTTGGGTGCTGGGGGTGGGGGGATTCCTTGTCTCCAGATGACAGAAAGGTCTCTAGGAACTAGAAAAAAACTGACAGATTCAATAGTATGAGTGAAAGCCAGGAAAACCTTGAGAAATTGTAAGGCAATATAAATAAATAAGTGTGTTTTAAAAATCCACTAAGATCATTTTCCTTTGAGTAGCACAGGACATTGGATTCATAAAAGGACACTGGACTTATGTGATCTTAGTACTCTACAATGAATAATATTTACATAATTCAAACAAAGTATGTGTTAACTTTTATAATCATGAGAAGTCATGGAAGATTTAAGTTATAGTTATAGACCAGCATGTAAACATTATCAGCTTGGACAATGTAAGAATAAAGGTAGAGCAGACAGAGGTTGAGAGACTTAAATCAGGGAGAAATAACAGTAATGATAAAGATAGCCAATGTCTTCATTTTATAAAATGTAGAATCAAGGGGTTGAAAGTTCATAGAACAAGAAATAAAAGTTAAGTATACTGTTTGAACGTGCACAGGTGACCAGCAACAGAAATGAGAAGACTGATATAATTGGAAGGAGGATAAGAGAAAGGAAGTGTCAATAATCAAAACCTTTACCACTGTGGTACATCAAAATTTAAATAGGATAAATCCAAAAATGGGTGTGATCATACAATCTAGAGATAAGGAGTTAATCATCAGAAAAAATAAAGGCATCTGTGACTCATATTAGAGAGTAGAGAGAATAATGGGGAAAGTGAGGCCTTCACATGCTTGTCTGTATTATTTGACTTTTTATTTTTATCAAATTAACTACACATGGTTAGAAGTTATTTTGAATGTTTCTGGGCTCTTGCAAAGCTTAAAATAAATGGTTTATTTTTAAATGTATAACAATATACTGTATCTTGCTAACATACTTCTAACATCCCTCTCCTTCTAAGATCTCATCGCCTAAAAACTTCATCCTTATTTTTCTAGCAGCCCTGCAGCAAACTGAACCATATTTAAAAAGTCTTTTTAAATTATCCCACCTTCATTTAAAATTGCACATAAATGTGTGTGGTGCATAATCGTTTCTAAGTTTTGAAGGAGAGGAGGAGGAAAGGAGAATAAGTATAACATTAAAAAAATAGATTGCTGAAAAGTCAAAAAGTTGAGGACTGACTTCTACACTTGTAGCTTGCTTCAATAACTGTATGATAAATACAAAGAGCTCAACTATTCCATAATAAGCCCTATATAAATCCTAAAACTCTACCATGATATATTAGCCTTTAAAAGCCAGAAAAACATAGCTATTGCCAGTTAATCTTGAAACTGGGGGAAATTTACAGGAAATATGTTTCAGGCATATTAGAGGTCCCTAATTTTAGTGTCTTCATTAACTGAGTAACCCATTAGGCCCAATGCCTACTAACCAACATCATTTGTCAAACTTACATTTATTCAAGTATAATTAATACAAACTGATTCCCCAACAGATAATCTATTCTACATAATGACATCAAAACAATATGGTTTTCAGGAAGTTGGGCAAGAGAAGCAAAGAAAGAATAAGGGATGAATGATGGAGCCAATTTCCCAAGTTTAAAAATAATTTGTCACCATCTTTCAAAAAGAAAAGAACCATTGATTGGGTTCCCAAATTATATTATGTGTTGATCAATTCAAGAATAGCCTAATACTGCTGAGAAAACCACAGAATAACAGAATTTTGAATAATCTTTCATTGAACGGCAAAAGTTAAACATCATATTCCTTAAGAGAACTAGCAACAGTAGACATATTAATAGTGCTAGGCACTGTTCCTAATATATCAGGACCCACATTAAAACCACTGCTAAAGTCTAGAAATGGTCATAACAAATCTTTCAACCTTACAGCATAAAAGTCAGTTGATAATTTCTTTGTCTAACACCTAATAAAATTTATTCTTCCAAAATTGTGGAAAAGCTAAGCACAGTCCTCCCTTATTATAAAGTTTCCTGTTACAAGGTTGCATGGTTTACACATATGTTATACTTTATTATTGAAAAAAAAAGTCCTCCTTATAACACCCTCTTTGTTGTAATACTCAACATACTTTGCCTCCAGGCTAGATATATAATGAAAGCAAAATGAATTCAGACAGATTGTTGAGGAAAAAAAGCTAGTTTCTTTTTAGTATTCTTTCTAAAGTCTTTTTTCTTTCCTTGTAGCTTATCATCATCTCAACATTTTGTTCCCACTTAACATTTTCCTTTTATTTTTACATATTTCCCTTGGTAAATGAAAGATGATAGATTGTTAAAAACAGTTTGTACCACCTTGGAAACATGTACTTTTAATACACCAATCCTGCCTTCCAAAACCTTATGTAAATTTCATCTTTAGGACAATGAACTGTATAGGACTTAATCAACCAGCTGAAAGAAGCCATATGAAATCTTAATTTTCCACTCACACATTTTATGTTCACAGTCTCCTAAAATCATGAATATAACTTTCCAAATTAAATTTAGGATTACATCTCAGTTATTGTTTCCATATTAAATAGTACTGTCTTATTTTAGCAAAGATCTAGAAACGCTGATTTAAAAGGTTCATATTCACAAATTTTAATAAAAGAAAATTTGATTTTAAAACCCAGCTCATTTTTAACTTAGGTAGAAACATAATTGAAATACTAATATAATATAGGTGAACTTGTTCTGATGCCAAGTTTTACCATTTCTGATATTCTAAGTTGGCCAGAAGTGACTTAAATTATGTACAATATGAAATACTGAAGATACAAATTTAGTATCTTTGAAGTTTCAGGTAAACACATATAATATGATTCTTCTACATAAAGCATGCCTACCAATATTAGAACTCTAGTCTCAATATTCTTGGGTGTCATAAAATTTTATAACAATGAAAAAGATTGGGAATTTTTTAACAGCGTAATTTTAAAATCATTTTACACTTGTATGATACTTTTATTTTTGTATTGTCCAAATAAATAATTATATAAAGATCTTAATAGCTTTATTCACATTGGCCAAAAACTGGAAACTACTCAAAAGTCCATCAAAAAAAATCTCCTTAAATTTCATATATCTAGTATATCCTATAATCAGAGTGCCAGTGTACTTTAAAAATATATTTGAGGGCCGGGCGCGGTGGCTCAAGCCTGTAATCCCAGCACTTTGGGAGGCCGAGACGGGCGGATCACGAGGTCAGGAGATCAAGACCATCCTGGCGAACACGGTGAAACCCCGTCTCTACTAAAAATACAAAAAACTAGCCGGGCGAGGTGGCGGGCGCCTGTAGTCCCAGCTACTGGGGAGGCTGAGGCAGGAGAATGGCGTAAACCCAGGAGGCGGAGCTTGCAGTGAGCCGAGATCCGGCCACTGCACTCCAGCCTGGGCGACAGAGCGAGACTCCGCCTCAAAAAAAAAATAAAATAAAATAAAAAAATAAAAAAATAAATAAAAATATATTTGACATGCTAGTAGTCAACACAATCATTTGCTTTGCATATTAAGCATTAATATATATCTTTATTTTGTGCTACAGAATTTAAACCTCAAAGCAAGTTTCCACGTAGAGACTGGAAAAGGGTGGCTGAATCAACTTAATTTAAGAGAGACCTGGGGGAAGGGAAGATTGTTCATTTCTCATGGCAACGTGTTTTGTAGATGCATTTGTGAAACTGCTGGAAGCCTTTATATTGCAGTGTCACTTGAATAAAGTAGTTCATGGTAGCCATTTTCCTTCTCAATTGAGTAGGATATTTAACAGCTTCATTACTCCACTGTTTAAAAAGGGACCATGGTAGAAAGATATATATGGATCAAAAATGGTTGTCAAATCCTATCAAGACCACCACATTTAACCATCTTCTTGTCAAAGGCAGTGCTGACCACAGGCATTACCTTGGCATTACCAAGCAGTCTTGGCATTTAGCTACCATGAAAGAAATTCTTATTTTTTTTCAGACAACACTAAGAAAGTTCAAATTTTCTTTTTAGTCTTTCCCTCTCTTAGCAATAGCAGGCAAGGAGGTATTTAACCAAATTTTGGTAGTGTATGTATAATGGGAATCAGAACTTACCTTTTAGAAAAAGTAACAACTTTAAATGATCATGTAAAAAATGAATCTGCAGACTACTGGGAACTCTCTTTATAATCTTCCCCCAGGAACTAAGGGTTTTATGCAACATAATGTACAGGAAAACACTATTTGAAAGTAACATTATTTTATAGGTCTTGGACCAGAGATTTTATAAATGAATGCCATATATATGAGAAAACCCAACACAGGATGAGAGTCAATCCTACTATCCCCTTGATCTTCCGACTTCTCACTGTGGATCCATAAAAGATCTTAAAAACAAATGAGGGAAGTTCTCCAGTATTATAAAACACCTACACTTTAATGCCTAGGCAAGGAACGGGAGCCAGTACACCACAGAGATTCTTCTCTAACATTACACTCTAACATTTCAACCATATGTATGAGAAAATAGGGGCCATATGGTTCACTGGTGAGACATGGGCTATCAAAACATTATCCATTGATTCCCTGTGAGGAAAGCAGCGTTAATCTTTTATTAGCAATAACACCCCCACACAAAAAAGCAAGGCTGTGTTCTGGCTGTTCATTCACCCCAGCTGAGCATATCAGTTCACTCTCTGGATGGCAATCAAAGAAACCAGACAGCTTTGGGAAGCACAGCCTCTCAGCAACCACATGTGGCCACTAATACCTTTTCTTGGCAGATAAGAAAAAGGCTCCAGTTCAGACAATTAGAAGTTATTTGAAGGCTGAGGATCTGATTATCTAGGATTGTCTCAAGATGTAGCAAAATCTCAGAGTGGAGAGGATTTTTTTTTAATTTTTTAAAATTAAAATTAAAAAGATGTGGCAAAAGGCAACTGACTTATCCCTTAGTTCACTATTTTCTTTGGCAGGACTTTTATTCCAAAGAATTCCTGAATTTTTATTTATGTGACAATATAATCCCATACGAGCTTATAGAAGTCATTTTATGATTTAAAAAATATTCCACTATGCTCATATATATTATTGGTAAAAATCCATTCACTTCCTTTACTAACAATTATAGTCCAAACATACTGAACCTTTTATATACAGTATTTTTTTCCACCTCAGTCACAAACGTGAGACTACTGTGCTGTCAGATCTCCATAATCTATACCGTGCCGATATTATATCTAGACTCTGACATCAAATTTTCCTTGGTAAAAATTCTACTTTTCTGAACTTCCATTTGACTGAAAAAACAATCAAAGTAGAAAAATTGGAAGAATTAAAGGAAAATGAATTTTCACAGGACACAGAGAGAAGATAAAACTGTTAAAGATGAAAAGATTTGTCTTTTACACTAAACATTAGAGAATTTAAGCAATTTTTTAAAACAAAAACGTTTTGATTTGTGGACATTCTCACAAATACTCGATAGTTCTGAATACCACATTCCAAGCTAAAAAGTAGGAAGAGTAATCTCTAGAAACACTATTGCAATTAGATAAGAAAGTGTATTTCTACTAGTTAACTTATATGCATGCCTATCACCAGCATATTGAGTAATAATGTGACTAAGGGTGAACCCAGGAGGCCCAAGTTACTCACCCTCACTTTACCACTATGGGAGACAGTGGCTACCATGACCCATGCCCTGTAATAGATACTTTAACACATTTGTTAAAAAGGAAAACAAAACTTAGAAGTTGGTTAGAATAATGGAACTGAGTTAACATGTGTTCTAAAACATAACCCCAAAGTCTAAAGTATATAACATCAGCCCTGCCCAATCACAGGTCTATTTTGGTTCAATAATTCAACAAACACTTATTTAGCACCCACTTTGTGCCAAAGACTGTGAAAGACACTAGATATGCAGTGATGAACAAAAGACACAGTCCCTGCCCTCAGTAAGCTTATAGAAAAACCTCACTCTCATTCCTTTCTCAGAATACACAGACCTTCTCTCTAACTAGGAAGGCAATTAAATAATAGGTAATATATTAGGAAGAACATGAGCTTTCAAATCAGATAGCTCTGGATTCAAATCAGATAGCTATGCCTGGGCGTGTCTGGAGGAACACCTTTATCTTCTCTGATCTCCAGTCTCCCAGTATGAAAAAAAATGGTGATTATGTTATCTCACTGGGCTAAATGCAATACCACAACATATAGAAGAGAATAAATACTAGCTCTCTCTCCACATAGTCTTCTCTATAAACAAATATAAAAATTCCTGCTAGATAATCAAGCTCCAGGAAACAGAAACATCAAAATTCTGCATGGAAGAGAAGTTTCTAAGCTTAGAAGAAACAGAATAAAGTGTACAAGAAAGGAATGATCTGACCACATTAAAACACTTACACAATTTAAAAGCCAAGAACAATCTGGAAAAAAGATATTCACATCAAATACAATGAAATTAATTTGTATGAAATAAGTCTACCAGAATTATTCAAACAACTGAACTGTTGAATCCACAGGAATTTTTATGATGAACATTCGTTTTTCAAATCCAGCATTGGGATTAGTTTTAAAGACCCTTTAAAAAATGTAACTTCGTGGATTAAACAAATAAATAAATAAGTAAATTACAGAAAATAGCAAACATACACCAATGGCAATGAAACCAAAAAAAGAACACAACTTCATACCACAATCTTTAAAAAATGGTGACCATAAAGCAGATGTTTCCAAGAATCTTCAAGATTTGGTGCATTTTGTGAAGCTGCTAAGTTCAAACTTCACATAAAGACGAGGAGGGGTGAGGCTGTGAATAAACCAAATTCTGAAAATTTCATTAAAACTCTCAAATTTATAGGAAGACAAATCCAGGAAGAGGGGGGTGGGGGATGTAGACGGCCCAGAGAAATGTAAATGCCCATAATACTGTAAGTTCTACCTTCGCCACATTCCTTCTGGTCAGAAAAGAAAAATACAGATTTTATCATTTTGGTATTTTCTCTGCAAAAAGAAAAAAGCAGGAAAGGCCATAGACCATAAAAAATAGCAGCCAAGCTAAATAAATATCTCCAGCAATTAGGATGAGTAGGAGAAGTGGAAGACAGGCAAGAGGAGGAATTGCCACGTGAAGCCTCACACACACCCACAGAGGACCAGAAGCAAAGTAGGGGGTGGCAAATGGAAACAGCTTCTAATGAAATACAAACAGGGGAAGCAACAAATGGCACTGACTCAAGGAAACCTGATGAGTAGTAAGAGAGAAGATCCAAAATCTAAGAATATCACTCAACCTTCCAAGATAACAAGTTACAGACCAACCAGGTAGTGTAACAATAATTCAAAATGCTTAGCAAAACCACAAAAGAGAGGGTTGAAGCCAAATCCTCCAGTAAGGCTACTACAGACAACCCTTCTTCCTCCCCATATATTCTCCACTGTCCCCAGATAGGTGATAAGCAGACACACTGCATGATATCCAGCCCTCAAAACAGTATGTCAGGAAGGAAAACAAATTCCTCTCTGATTGGGTAGGAAAGAAGGCAAGAAAAATTCACCAGCACCATGAAAAAGCAAACTGACCCAGACAGAGTGGGTCAAGCTTAGCTTGAGGAAGGTAAAGAGGCTGGCCTGGCAAATCCACAAACATACTACAAAAACAAAAAAGGCAGACAGACGGAGAAGGGAAGACAATATGCAAAAGACAGATGAAGAAAAACAGAACCAAGAATCAGAACAAAGCTCTCTAAAACCATTTCACACTACTGAGCAATTTAATAAGAATATGAATTAAACAAAACAAACACACAGTGACAAAGTGATATGGGAGGCTAAATAACTAAAACAACAAAAAAAGAACCCAAACAAAACCCTAACAGACAGATATATAGATACATATAGGAGATACCACATTACAATTGAGGGGCAGTTTGTTAACAAGTGAGAAATGGTCACGGTATCATTTACCAAATCTCCAACAACCAGTGAGTCATGTGACCAGTGAGTCACAGCAACCCAAATCCACATAATATGGATAGGACGTAAAGGGATAGATCTAAAATGATTGTAAGAGACTACCTGCTATGGTCTGAATGTCATCCAAAATTCCTATGAAAATTAATTCCCATTGTGGTGGTATTGAGAGGTGTGGTCTTTGGGAAGTGATTAAGTAATGAGAGCTCCACCCTCATGAATGGATTAGTGCCTTGTAAAAGAATGGAGGGAAGTAGCTCAGGCCCTTTGCTCTTCTGCTCCTCTGTTCTTCTGCCATGTGAGGACACCAAGGTGGTGCCATCTATGAGGAACAGGCCCTCACCACACACTGAATCTGCTGGCACCTTGATTTTGGACTTCCCAGCCTCCAGACCTGTGAGAAATAAATGTCCATTCTTTATAAATTACCCAGCCTCAGGCGTTTTGTTATAGCGACACAAATGGACTACGACACTACATGTCAGGAAATCTCAGGTTTAATGGAACAAAAGTCATTTACAAGCATTATTCCAAGTATATAGACTGAAAAAGTAACCTGAAAAGCAAGTTAGAAAGAATAAGTAGAAAGCTTATGTGCGGTTCAAGAGGTCTTTCCCAGAATATAAAATGTGCACAGTTTTTATATTATTCTATGTATTTTTGCCATCTTAAAGGAAAGACAAGTTTTGATTTCAAGTGCACGAATTGCAGGTGAAATGTATCCATCACTAAATATTTAGGAATATCTTATAATATGCCACTTTTCCTATTTGCCGCTTGACCCAAATCACACAAGTTTTTTTCTGTCTTCTAGTAAATTCATATGTTTTTAATTAATACAAAATAAAGACCAATATTGAATAAATTATTCAACTGACTTCAAGCTATATGCATATAAAGTAAAGGCTTTTCCATTTAACATTTATTGTCATACCTTGCTTGCATCCCATTATACAGCACCAGACTTGACATGATAAACATACTTTTTCACTGGTTGGGCCCTTAAGGCGGTAAGATGGCCAAATTCCAGAAACTGTAAAATTACTCTAAAATTACTCAAGTTGGAACATTCTGGATTATATTCTACTGTACACATATATGTTTTCAGTGGTTGCTTTTGGGAGGTGGCACTCAATCATTTACTTTTTTTTTTTTACTGGTCCATATGTTTTAAATACGCCTCTGTGAACAAGACTTTTACAACAAAGATATACACATCCTCATGTGAAGAATACTGAAAGTGAGGAAAAGATAAAGTAAAAATCCTGACTTAGATTATTTCAAGTTTCAATCTCTTCTGTAAATAAATTGAGGCATGCTCCCAATTTTAAATATGTATGCATACCAAGCCTAAAATCATGACAAATGGTTTTGCAAAGCATTCAATTAAATTCAATTACAACAAATCCTCAAAATACAAACAAACATTTCAAGCAATTACCCCACACAATGTACCAGAATGAGGCTGCATTCAGCCCAGGACAGAGAGCATCCTTTAACTGCTTAGGCCCTGCATTCTCCAATTCACATACACACCTGAGAGCACACTCTCAAATCGCCACTGCTGGCCTCTCCTGTCAGTTCTAAGGTAGTACCACAGGGAGGTTCTAGGAGAGAAAGTGAAACCAAAAGCAAGGTGGATATTTACAGTTTTTTGGCCACCCAGCACCTATTTCACTCTCTTTCGTTAATGCTATAGAACCAAGTTAAAGGTGACCCCTTTATATACTGACCCCATGTTGTTTACTTCTTCATTCAGACTGACTATTAACTCAAAGCCCACGGATACCAAATTCAAATTGTTATATCAATTGCTTTAAACATAGCCCAAATAACGATATTTTCAGCCATTTACAGAGTGCCTGTTTTGCAAACCCTGAAAAACTGCACCCAACATCCACTAGCTATAGGTAAAACAAACCCTGAGCATGTAAAAGACTATATTGCCGCTGCCCTCCCCAATCTTGCTTCTCAGCAACCTGGACACCTAAGCCCCACTCTTGAGTCCTCTTTCCCCAGAAAGCTCCCCTGACCTCTGCCCCTTCTGGGTGGAGGACACCTCACTCTCTCTGGAAGGTCTCTTGCTGTAAGGGACCTCCTCTTGCATGCAATCCTGCCAAAGCACCACGCAAATAAAGCTTATTGTGTTCTACTGCCATCTGATAGCCATGTCTTTTTTCTTGATCACCCCCAAAATCCTCAGATTCACCACAGTTAATTATTCACTGATACTCCTCTGAAAATCCACCCTTCTCCCCTCTCCACTCTTACTCTTAGTGGTAAGAGGACTTCCCACACCTGTGGCTCAGGCTCAAGTTTAACCACATTCCTTTGGTGGCAGTGATTGGTTGAGAGACGGCCCAACCAGAGCCTATGAGTTGGAAACAGACTTCTGTTGAGCCTTCTTGGAGGAAGGAAGACCCTCGTTTACATGGATTAGAATGTGACAAGTAAAGATTTAAAGCTGCTATAGCCATCATGTAACCAGGAGGAAATAGCCTATCTAAGGAAATGGAAACAAGAGATGAAAAGAGAGAAACCAGATCTGATTACAGAGAAGGCTCAAGTGACATTAGCTAGTCAACTTCCTATTCCTGCTTAAGCCAACTGTCAGTTGCAACCAAGGGAGTCTTCAGTTTTACCAAAGACAAGGTTGGAAAGAGAACAAAAGTACATCTAAATCCACATGAAAAAGCAGAATTATGGCCTCTGCAGGAAATGGGAGGTTTGGGTTTTTGACGGTAACATTTAACTCTTGAGTTGTGTGTCACCAGGTAAGCTCAAAATATAAATATTCCCACGTATTCTCTACTAAAAATACAAAATGTTATCCAGGCGTGGTGGCGGGCGCCTGTGGACCCAGCTTCTCAGGAGGCTGAGGCAAGAGAATGGCATGAACCTGGAAGGTGGAGCTTGCAGTGAGCCAAGATTGAGCCACTGCACTCCAGCCTGGGCAACAGAGTGAGACTCAGTCCCAAAAAAAAAAAAAAAAAAAAAAAAAAAATCCCCATGTAAAACAAAGCTCTATAATCAAGAAAAGAAATTTTTTAAAGGAAAGCAAAGAAGTTTAAGACATTGATAAAGATAAAAATTGAAGAAAGAGCCAGTCACGGTGGCTCATACCAATAATCCCAGCACTTTGGGAGGCCTAGGCAGGCATATTGGCTGAACCCAAGACTTCAAGACCAGCCTGGGCAACGTAGTGAGACCCTGTATCTTTTTTTTTTTTTTTTTTTTAAGACAGAGTCTCACTCTGTTACCCAGGCTGGAGTGCAGGTGGCTTGATCTCAGCTCACTGCAGCCTCTGCCTCCCAGGTTCAAGCGATTCTCCTGCCTCAGCCTCCTGAATAGCTGGGACTACAGGCATGTGCCACCATGCCCAGCTAATTTTTGTATTTTTAGTAGAGATGGTGTTTCACCATGTTGGCCAGGATGGTCTCAATCTCCTGACCTCGTGATCCGCCCACCTCAGCCTCCCAAAGTGCTGGGATTACAGGCGTAAGCCACCACACCCAGCCTCTATTTTTTTTTTACCATGTTGGCCAGGATGGTCTCAATCTCCTGACCTCGTGATCCGCCCACCTCAGCCTCCCAAAGTGCTGGGATTACAGGCGTAAGCCACCACACCCAGCCTCTATTTTTTTTTTACCATGTTGGCCAGGATGGTCTCAATCTCCTGACCTCGTGATCCGCCCACCTCAGCCTCCCAAAGTGCTGGGATTACAGGCGTAAGCCACCACACCCAGCCTCTATTTTTTTTTTACCATGTTGGCCAGGATGGTCTCAATCTCCTGACCTCGTGATCCGCCCACCTCAGCCTCCCAAAGTGCTGGGATTACAGGCGTAAGCCACCACACCCAGCCTCTATTTTTTTTTTACCATGTTGGCCAGGATGGTCTCAATCTCCTGACCTCGTGA